>NC_057721.1:55280192-55306765 GCF_004010195.1 Chiloscyllium plagiosum | reverse complement strand
GGAGTCACGGAGGGAGTGGTCTTTTCGGAACGCTGATAGGGGAGGGGAGGGAAATATATCCCTGGTGGTGGGGTCCGTTTGGAGGTGGCGGAAATGACGGCGGATGATACGTTGTACGTGGAGGTTGGTGGGGTGGTAGGTGAGGACCAACCTCCACTCCCGGCACCTTCCCTTGCAACCGCAAGAAATGCAAAACTTGCGCTCACACCTCCCCCCTTACTTCCCTCCAAGGCCCCAAGGGACACTTCCATATCTGCCACAAATTCACCTGCACCTCCACACACATCATCTATTGCATCTGCTGCACCCGATGTGGCCTCCTCTATATTGGGGAGACAGGCTGCCTACTTGCGGAACATTTCAGAGAACACCTCTGGGACACCCGGACCAACCAAACCAACCACCCCGTAGCCCAACACTTTAACTCCCCCTTACTTCCCTTCTTCCTTACTTTTATCTTAGCCTGCTGGACACACTTTCCTCATTCCTGAAAATAGGCTTATGCCCGAAACGTCGATTCTCCTGTTCCTTGGATGCTCCCTGACCTGCTGCGCTTTTCCAGCAACACATTTTCAGAACAAGAATCCAGAGAAAGTATATTCCTGTTAGGGTGAAAGGAAAGGCTGGTAGGTACAGAGAATGCTGGATGACTAAAGAAATTGAGGGTTTGGTTAAGAAAAAGAAGGCTGCATATATCAGGTATAGATCGAGTGAATCCTTAGAAGAGTGTAAAGGCAGTAGGAGTATACGTAAGAGGGAAATCAGGAGGGTAAGAAGGGGACATGAGATAGTTTTGGAAAATAGGATTAAGGAGAATCCAAAGAGTTTTTACAAATACATTAAGGACAAAAGGGTACCTAGGGAGAGAATAGGGCCCCTCAAAAATCAGCAAGGCGGCCTTTGTGTGGAGCCACAGAAAATGGGGAGATACTAAATGAGTATTTTGCATCAGTATTTACTGTGGAAAAGGATATGGAAGATGCAGAATGTAGGGAAATAGATGGTGACATCTTGAAAAATGTCCATGTTACAGAGGAGGAAGTGCTGGATGTCTTGAAATGCATAAAGGTGTATAAATCCCCAGGACCTGATCAGGTGTACCCTAGAACTCTGTGGGAAGCTAGAGAAGTGATTGCTGGCCCTTTTACTGAGATCTTTGTCTCATCGATAGTTACAGATGAAGTGCCAAAAGACTGGAGGTTGGCTAACTGTTTAAGAAAGTGGTAAGGAACTATAGACCAGTGAGCCTGACTTTGGTGGTGGGCAAGTTGTTGGAGGGAATCCTGAGGGACAGGATGTGCATGTATTTGGAAAGACCATGGCAACATGACGCCTGGAGGAAGAGTGCCTCATCTTCCGCCTAGGAACCCTCCAACCACAAGGGATGAATGCAGATTTCTCCAGCTCATTTCCCCTCCCCCCACCTTATCTCAGTCCCAACCCTCGGACTCAGCACTGCCTTCTTCTTCCCAACCTCTCCGTCCCTATCCCCTCTCTGGCCTATCACCCTCACCTTAACCTCCTTCCACCTATTGCATTCCCAACGCCCCTCCCTGAAGTCCCTCCTCCCTACCTTTTATCTTGGCCTGCTTGGCACACCTTCCTCATTCCTGAAGAAAGGCTTATGCCCGAAACGTCGATTCTCCTGCTCTTTGGATGCTGTCTGACCTGCTGCACTTTTCCAGCAACACATGTTTCAGCTCTGATCTCCAGCATCTGCAGTCCTCACTTTCTCCTATGTATTTGGAAAGGCAAGGACTGATTAGGGATAGTCAACATGGCTTTGTGCGTGGGAAATCATGAATCACAAACTTGATTGAGTTTTTTGAAGAAGTAACAAAAGATGATTGAGGACAGAGCGGTAGATGTGATCTATATGAACTTCAGTAAGGTGTTCTACAAGGTTCCCATGGGAGACTGGTTAGCAAGGTTAAATCTCATGGAACACTGCGAATTAACCATTTGGATACAGAATTGTCTCAAAGGTAGAAGACAGAGGGTGGTGGTGGAAGGTTGTTTTTCATACTGGAGGCCTGTGACCAGTGGAGTGCCACAAGGATCGGTGCTGGGTCGTCTACTTTTGGTTAGTTACATAAATGATTTGGATGCGAGCATAAGAGGTATAGTTAGTAAGTTTGCAGATGACACCAAAATTGGAGGTGTAGTGGACAGCGATGAAGGCTACCTCAGATTACAACAGGATCTTGATCAGATGGGCCAATGGGCTAAGAAGTGTCAGATGGAGTTTAATTCAGATAAATGCGAGATGCTGCATTTTGGGAAAGCAAATCTTAGCAGGACTTATACACTTAATGGTTAGGTCCTAGGGAGTGCTGCTGAACAAAAAGATGTTGGAATGCAGGTTCATAGCTCCTTGAAAGTGGAGTCACAGGTAGATAGGATAATGAAGAAGGCGTTTAGTATGCTTTCCTTTATTGTCAGAGTATTGAGTTCAGGAGTTGGGATGTCATGTTGCAGCTGTACAGGTCATTGGTTAGGCCACTGTTGGAATATTGCATGCAGTTCTGGTCTCCTTCCTATCGGAAAGATGTTGTGAAACTTGAAAGGGTTCAGAAAAGATTTACAAGGATGTTGCCAGGGTTGGAGGATTTGAGCTGTTGGGAGAGGCTGAATAGGATTGGGCTGTTTTTACCTGGAGCATTGGAGGCTGAGGGGTGACTTTATAGAGGTTTACAAAATTATGGGAGGCATGGATAGAATAAATGGACAAAGTCTTTTCCCTGGGGTTGGGGAGTCCAGAACTAGAGGGCATAGGTTTAGCATGAGAGGGGAAAGATATTAAACAGACCTAAGGGGCAACCTTTTCACGCAGATTGTGGTACGTGTATGGAATGAGCTGCCAGAGGAATGGTGGAGGCTGGTACAATTGCAACATTTAAAAGGCATTTGGATGGGTAGTTGAATAGGAAGGGTTTGGAGGGATATGGGCTGGGTGCTGGCAGGTGGGACTAGATTGTGTTGGGATATCTGGTCGGCATGGAGGGGTTGGACGGAAGGATCTGTTTCCATGCTGTACATCTGTATGACTCTATGAACTGCATGAGACAGAAACAAACAAGTCAGACAGCATCTCTACTGAAAGGATCTAAACAAATTTCTAATACTGCCTAGAAGAGCATTAATTGGATTTAGACCATCCACTCCGAAAGATGGCACTTTAGTGCAGTATTGTCTGAAGTGTTGGCACAGATTATGTACTCTGTCACTCTGCAGAATGTGAATCCTCAAACTTCTGACTTAGACAAGATGTTCCCATTGAGTATTATTTCTATTACTTCCTTGGGTACCAAAGACTGTGTTTAAGTGAAAGGAACATAATAATTAGGAGCAAGCTCATACAGTCCAAAGTGCCTGATCTGCTGTTCAATGCAGTTGTGGTTGATCTTTAGTCTAGGCATTTTCTTGCAAGACTCCTGTATCCCTTGACTATCTGAGACATCAAAAATTTGGCCATCTCAGACCTTAATTGTGTTCAACAACTCTTATGTAGAAAATTCCAATAATTTATAACCTTTCTAGTGAAGAAAGTTCTCCTCTTCTCAGTTGTAAATGATTATCCCATTGTCCTAAGACTGTGCTCCCATCTGTCCAGATTCTTCAAACAGGGGAAATGAGTTGTGTACATCCTTTCAACTCCCTCAAAGTTATGAATTTTTTTGAGACTACCTCTAATTTTTCTAAACTCTAGAGAATGTAAGGCTAGTTTACTCAGTCTCTCATCAAAGGATAGCCTTCTCATCCAAGGACCCTTGAAATACTGCCTCCAATGCAAGGATATCCTTCTTTAAATAGAGATAAACAGCACAAAGTCTTGCAAAGGGGAGGCAATGGCCTAGTTGTATAATCACTGGACTGTTAATCCAGAGACCAAGATAATGTTCTGGGGACCCAGGTTCAAATACTGCCATGGCAGATGGTAGAATTTGAAATCAATTTTTTAAAAAGATCTGGAATTATTTGTCTAATGCTGACCATAAAATCCATTGTCGATTATTGGACAAACCCATCTGGTTCACTATTGTCCTTTAGGAAAGGAAACTGTCATCTTTACCTGGTCTGGCCTACATGTTATTCCAGACCCACAGCAATGTGATTGACTCTTAACAGCTCTCTGGGTGAATTAGGTATGGGCAATAAATGCTGGCCCAGCCAGTGACACCCTGATCCCACGAATGAACTTTTAAAAAGTATGATTTCACTGAAGTCCTGTAAGAAAACTGGAAATATTTAGGCAATTGAGACAACAGGGGTAAAGGAAGAAGGTAGGTTTCAAGATAATATGATACCAGACGCTCAGGGGGTACTGGTTTGAAAAACATTCTAGTACATAAATGTACTAATCCAGAAATAAATTGGGGTGATTTGGAATTACCCCAACTGATTTGCCTGGATTAATACAGCTCCAGCAACATTCAAGCTCGGCAGATCAACACAGACAGCTTGATTGGAATTCTATATACCACTGTAAACATTCACTTTTGAATTACCAACACAACGCATATCAGTTTGCACCATCTGCAAGATGCATTGTGCCAACTTACTAAGGCACTTTCAAGAGCACGTTACAAACCCTATCACCTAAATGGACATGGCAGTAGATGCATGGGAATGCTATCACTTGCAATTTCTCTTCCAAACCACAAAACCTCCTAACTTGAAGCTACAATGTCAGTCCTTCACTGATGCTGGATCAAAATCCTGGAACTCCCTTCCCAATATTAAAATTATACACACCTGAGTAGCTACAGTAATTCAGGTCCCACCTTCTTGAGGGCAGTTAGGAAAGGGCAACAAATTCTGATATTTCTGGTGATGTCAATATTCCAAGCATGAACTGGTAAATATTTTTATAAGTGAAGAGGAAAATAGTATCTGACATAGTCACACAAATAATTGTTGGTGACTTTGTTACTTGTCAGTTCTCCCCTCATAAAGTCATAAATAGGGGTGTTCTCTTGTTGCACAAGATTCAGCAATATTCAGACTTCACAGATACTGAGCAGTCCATGTCCAAATGCAGCAAAATCTAGACAACATCCAAACTTCCTCTTATAAATGGCAAGTAACATTCCTACCAGTTAACGAAGATCCTCCACTCAAGACTATCGTTCTCGCTCTCACTGTTAACTCTCCACAGCCTGTCCACTATTTACATGGCACAAGTGAGGACTGTTGTGACTGTATTATAAATTATATACTTTGTAACGCTCACTGTCTTTAAAATAGACGAATCTTTCAAAGGCTCCCTGAACCTCCTTACTACCTTTGCATATTCAGTTGTTGTTAGGATTAGGTTGTACTTCTTCTGGGAAGCAGTTATGCACAGCCTACTGAAATTCAATAGATCCTGCCAAGAATTACCAATATAGTGAACAGTAGCTCCCCCTGGCAGTGTTAATAACTCCTCTGCACTCACAAAAATATCTCACAACAAAAGATTATGGCTGAGATGGTTTAGAAAACTTAAATCACCTTGACTAAAAGGCACTGGATGGCTCTGTACTACAGGCATAGGTTAATACTTAGCATAATTTGCCAGTTTTGGCATAATAGCCATTTTAAATTTTGATCTATACAATACAGGCCTTGTGCACAAAACATATTGTGCAGAATCCCCAGGAAGATCTCAGTGCCCCCTTTAGCTCAGAGTGTTCTGAGCTAAAGGGGGCACAAGAAGAAAGGCTTTCAGAAATCGACTGCTTTGAAGGAGTTGATGTAATCTGTAAGTGCTGCAGAATGCCAGTATGGGCATATGTTTCCTCCGTGGACTACAGTGGTTCAAGAAGGCATCTCAATCATCTTCTCAAGGGCATTTAGGGATGGGTAATAAACATTGGCTGACCCAGAAATACCAACGGCCCATTATTGAATAGCTTAAAATAAAAAAAGTGCCGGCTCAGCGCTGGTTGGATTTTTTTTAATTGAGTCAGTGGGAATGTGGGTTTTGCTGATTGGGCCAGCATTTATTGCCTACTCTTTCTTCCCTTGGGAAGGGAGTAGTGAACTGTCTTCTTGAATTATTGGAGATTATTTAGTATAGGTACACCTACAATGCTACTGGGGTCATATTTTGACCTAGCGACAGTGATGGGACAGCGATACAATTCTAAGTCTGGGTGGGGCTTAACAGGAAATTTTAAGATTCCCATGTATCTGCTGCCCTTGACGTTTTGGATGGTAGTGGTCATGGGTTTGGAATGTGCAAAGGGTAAATTTCTGCATTACATCTTGTTTATGGGTACACAGGCTGCAATTGTAAGCTGGTGGAGGGAATATATGTGAGTGTGGTGCCAATGAAGTTGGTCTGCCGTGTCCTGGATGGTGTCAAGCTTCTCGAGTGTTGTTGGAGCTGCCCTCATACGAGCAAATGGAAAATATTCCATCATCTCCTGATTTGTGTTTTGTAGATGATGGAGAGGCTTTGGGGAATCAGGAGAAGTATGACTTGCAGCAGGACTTTTAGACTCAGAGGATTGAGGGCAGAGAGGTAGATGTGATCTATTTAGAATTCAGTCGGGCGTTTGACAAGGTTCCTCATGGGAGACTGATTAGCAAGGTTAGATCTCACTGAATACAGGGAGAACCAGCCATTTGGATACAGAACTGGCTCAAAGGTAGAAGACAGAGGGTGGTAGTGAAGGGTTGTTTTTCAGACTGGAGGCCTGTGACCAGTGGAATGCCACAAGGATCGGTGCTGGGTCCTCTACTTTTTGTCATTTACATAAATGATTGGATGTGAGCATAAGAGGTACAGTTAGTAATTTTGTAGCTGACACCAACATTGGAGGTGTAGTGGGCAGTGAAGAGAGTTACCTCAGATTGCAACAGGATCTTGATCAGATGGGCCAATGGGCTGAGAAGTGGCAGATGGAGTTTAATTCAGATAAATGCGAGGTGCTGCATTTTGGGAAAGCAAATCTTAGCAGGACTCATACACTTAATGGTAAGGTCCTAGGGAGTGCTGCTGAACAAAGAGACATTGGAGTGCAGGTTCATAGCTCCTTGAAAGTGGAGTCGCAGGTAGATAGGATAGTGAAGAAGGCGTTTGATATGCTTTCCTTTATTGGTCAGAGTATTGAGTACAGGAGTTGGGACATCATATTGTGGCTGTACAGGTAATTGGTTAGGCCACTGTTGGAATATTGCGTGCAATTCTGGTCTTTACCCTATCGGAAAGATGTTGTGAAACTTGAAAGGGTTCAGAAAAGATTTACAAGGATGTTTCCAGGGTTGGAGGATTTGATCTATCGGGAGAGGCTGAACAGGCTGGGGCTGTTTTCCCTGAGTGTCAGAGGCTGAGGGGTGACCTTGTAGAGGATTACAAAATTGTGAGGGGCATGGATAGGGTAAATAGGCAAAGTCTTTTCCCTGGAGTCGGGGAGTCCAGAACTAGAGGGCACAGGTTTAAGGTGAGTGGGGAAAGATATAAAAAGAGACCTATGGGGCAACGTTTTCATGCAGAGGGTGGTACGTGTATGCAATGAGCTGCCAGAGGAAGGGTGGAGGCTGGTACAATTGCAACGTTTGAAAGACATTTGGTTGGGTATATGAATAGGAAGGGTTTGGAGGGATATGGGCTGGGTGCTGGTGGTACTAGATTGGGTTGTGATATCTGGTCGGCATGGACAGGTTGGACAGAAGGATCTGTTTCCATGCTGTACATCTCTATGACTCTATGCACAAAGCCATGATGACTATCCCAAATCAGTCCTTGCCTTTCCAAATACATGTACATACTGTCCCTCAGGATTCCCTCCAACAGCTTGCCCACCACTGACATTAGGCTCACTGGTCTATAGTTCCCTGACTTGTCCTTACCACCCTTCTTAAACAGTGGCACCACGTTGGCCAACCTCACGTCTCCCAGCACCTCACCTGTGACTATCGATGATACAAATATCTCAGAAAGAGGCCCAGCAATCATTTCTCTAGCTTCCCACAGAGTTCTAGGGTACACCTGATCAGGTCCTGGGGATTTATACATCTTTATGCATTTCAAGACATCCAGCACTTCCTCCTCTGTAAATTGGACATTTTTCAAGGTGTCACCATCTATTTCGCTACTTTCTATATCTTCCATATCCTTTTCCACAGTAAATACTGATGCAAAATACTCGTTTAGTATCTCCCCCATTTTCTGCGGCTCCACACAAAGGCCGCCTTGCTGATCTTTGAGGGGCCCTATTCTCTCCCTAGGTACCCTTTCTTTCCTTAATGTATTTGTAAAACCCCTTTGGATTCTCCTGAACTCTATTTGCCAAAGCTATCTCATGTCCCCTTTTCACCCTCCTGATTTCCCTCTTAGGTTTACTCCTACTGTCTTTATACTCTTCACAGGATTCACTCAATCTATCCTATCTATACCTTACATATGCTTCCTTCTTTTTCTTAACCAAACCCTCAATTTCTTTAGTCATCCAGCATTCCCTATACCTACCAGCTTTTCCTTTCACCCTGACAGGAATATACTTTCTCTGGATTCTCACTATCTCATTTCTGAAGGCTTCCCATTTTCCAGCTGTCCCTTTACCTGCGAACATCTGCCCCCAATCAGCTTTTGAAAGTTCTTGCCTAATACCGTCAAAATTGGCCTTTCTCCAGTTTAGAACTTCAACTTTTCGATCTGGTCTATCCTTGGCCCCATTTAATCTCTCCTTTCCACTGCATACAGTTTTCAGTTTTACTTTGAGTTTACCATTAGCTAATCGCGACTTGTCTGTTGTTTGTTTGTTTCTTCTTGAAATGTTTGTCTTTGCATTTGCCTTTGACCTGGGCTATGGGTTTTAACCTTGTTTTAACGCTTCTAATTAGGTTTAAAATGGGATATACATTCTATTGTAAAATAATTTTTAAAAGAGAAAATTTCACATTTAACAGCTGTTTTAAAATAAATGCAAGATACTATGTTAGCTGTTAACATTCTCGATATTTTTTAATCAACTTGCTAAGATTTGTTATTACATATCTCTTGAGCAGGTAGGACTTAAACCCAGGTATCCTGGCCCAGAGGTGGGGATGCTACCATTGCCCACAAGAGCACCATGTTACCCTGCTCCATATCAGTCAAAGGGATTTTCAATTTCAATGATATTAATTATAGGGAGTGGCCCAAATTGCTGTATAGGAAAAAGCAAGTGATGCCACTTTAAATGGCTGGAAGTTTTATTGGAAATCCATGCTTCACTCAAAATACGGTGGTTTGGGAAATGCAGATTTCCCAATAGTGGTTTGATTTACTGGGTCACATGGTTTTAAATTTGACCCTCAGGCCAGTTTGCTACCCTACCTTAGAATGGTCCAATTTCAGTACACCCAATTAAGGAAATGCTCCTTTTCTTTAATGTTCTGTTCTAATTGGTCCTGTTTCGGGGTTTCTATGCTGCTATTTAGCTTGATGACTATTTAGTTATTTTCTTTTCTTGCCAAAAGGCATGCTTTGAATCAAAAGTACGCCTTCCTTCCTTTTCAAAATATTGCATCTATAATTGAAACAAAAATGGATATTTTTGTTCATCCTGTCCAGAATGTGGTAACCAGTGGTGAGATGGAAATCTCTCTCATCAATCTCAAAAGTTAGTGTGTGGTGAAAAACAATTTGGCAAAGGGTGGACGGCCAATGCCACCACTAGATGGCACTTGAAGAGCCTAAAGTGATGAGCTGTGTACGATGGATGTGGCCATCTTGAAGTAAAATCAAACTTAAGGCTGATCATGAAACTATTGTTGATGATTGTAAAAACAAAATCAGGTTCACCTAATGCCTTTTAGGGAACAAATTTGCTGTTCGTACTCCGGTCCGTGACAATGTGGCTGACTTTTAATTGTCCCAAGAGATGACCTAGAAAGTTCTTAGTTCTATCAAACTGCTGTAAACCTTAACACAGGACAGACTTGATTTATGCATCCAAACCAAACCAGTTGAAGCTGAAATGTTCACCTTAGGAACATTTGGGGATTTGTTTGAAAGTTGAACAACCTGACTAGACTCACAGACTAGTCAAGCAACAACCTGACATAGACTGTCAAGTAAAATTCTGAGAGAGTGGTTCCTGGGATCATGTTCCAGGCAGCCCTATGACCATCCATGGATATGTGCTGTCACTCTGGCAGGCTGCAGTACAGTGAGGCACAGTTGCCCTAGAATCTTGTCATGGCATCATGTCAAACATGGACAAGAAAACCTCCTACTGATTAAAATGCACTCTACAATACTGCACTGAAGTGTCAGCCTATGTTATGTGATCAATCCTGGAACCTTCTCATTTAGAAGTAAGAGTGTACTCATTGAGTAGAAACTGACATTTGTAAAGGACAAAAAGGATTTCTGTTGATGTCATGGCCAGTGGTTTCCTGCCAAACTACAAGATTTAAGATCTTATTTGTTAGTGTGAGCTAATCTGTCCATATTTGATTTGTCAGTGTTAGTGAATGCATATAATCTGTAAACCTCAATGTTTAATTTCTAAGTTCAGGTTTTACTTTTAAGAGCAAATGGCATTGGGAATAGTATATTCGCATATGAAAATTTCTTTAAGGAACATGCTTTTGATTTAAAGGTTGGTTGTTTGCTACACTATTTCTACCATTTTTGTCTTTACTTTGAATGAGTTCTACCAGTCCTTGAGTTATGTTTCCATAAAGCATCACATCAGATGAAAGCCATTCAGCCAATAATGCGATCGTAGCTGACATGATAATCCTCAACTGCACTTTCCTCTTTTTCTCCATTGATTCCCTTGATGCTTAAAAATCTGTCTTGGCTTGAATATGCTTAAGGACCTGGCCTCGACAGCCATTTGCAGTAAAGCGTTCCATTGATACATGACACTGAGGTTATGCCCTCAAGTTCTCTATTCTTCTATAAGAGGTAGTTTCTACCCTGTTAAGTCCCTTGAGACTCTTGTATGTTTCAATAAGGTCTCTCCCCATATTTTTCTAAACTCCACTGGGTACAAGTCCAACCTACTCAAACTCTCCTCAACCTCATAGAAAATCCCTCCATACCTGGAGTCAACCTAGTGGACCTTCTCTGGACTGCCAACAATCCCAGTATATCTCTTATTGAAAAGGAGACCAAAACTGTTCACAGTATTCCAGGTATGATGTGACAAGTTCCTTGAATTGTTTCAGCAAGATCTCCCTATTTTTATACTCCATTCCCTTTGAAATAGTGGGCAATGTTCCAATTGCCTTCCCTATTACCCACTGAACTTGGATGGTAGCTTTTTGTAATTCATGTAATAGAATCCCCAAATCCCTCTGGGTTGCAGATTTCTCTTGTCTTTTTCCATTTAAATAACATTCATCTCTTCTATTCTTCCTGTCAAAATATATAATCTCACATTTTCCCATGTTACATTCCATCTGCCACATTTTTACCCACTCACTTAATTGTCTGTGTCTCTCTGTATAGTCCTTGTGTCATCCTCACTATTTGTCACCCCATCTGTTTTGTTACCTGCAAACTTGGTACATTTGCTTCCTCATCATCATCATTAATACATATTATGAAAAAATTGTGCCTCCAGACTTGACTTCATTTGATTTATTGTTGTGTATTCATTACAAATACAATGAAAAATGTTGCCTAGTGTCGCCACTCTCAAGCGCCATCTCAAAACACAGAAAATAAATCAAAACATAGAATATAAAGCCAGAGAAATAAAACAATAAAGTTAGTCTTATATTCTTACCTCGATAAAGTTATTTGGTCTTTAGTAAACCTCCCTTTTCTAGCTGAGTCATGGGCCTGGATCCAGGTTCCTCCATCCCAATACCTCAAGTCCCTGCTCTAAGCCAATTACACTGCTGCAGTTGCACTTTGCCATGCCCCTGCTGCCACTGGAAGAAACAGTCACCATTCTCCAGCACCACCTCACCTCCAGCGCTGTCACTGCCATGAGTTTGCACTGAGCCAACCTCACTGATGTAGCTGTTGCTAGTGCCAGATGGTCCTGCTTTGGAAGCAAACTTGGCGCTGTTGCTGCCATGCCGTCAGGCACGCAGGACTAGCTGCAGGCCTGGAGCCTTGGCTCAGCCTGCGAGTCTGGGCTAGAGGATTATGCCTAGCACCTGCTCCTCACTTAATGGGATATCTTGGGATAGAGTAGAGCCGGGTCTGCCTCGTGCTGATGTTGCTGTCGTGATCATTGGGCCCTCTTCTCCTTCGTCATTTCCTTAGTCTAGCCACTACTCCGGCCCGTGACTCCATCTTCTTCCATTGGTTACAGATTGCCATCCTGAAAGTGTCTCCTTATCCCAACTGTCTGTCTTCTGCTAGGTAGCCAACCTTCTATCAATGTGAATATACTATTCCTACTCCATGTGCTCTTATCATATTAAGTATATGTATATGTGATATCTGAGGAAATACTTTTTGGAAATCTAAATATATTACACTCACTGGTTCCCTTTTTTTGTACCATCCTCAACAAACTCTTAGAGTTTGTCAATCACGATTTGCCCTTTGTGAAGCCATGCTGACTCTGCTTGATTACATTGTGTGTTTCTAAATGTTCTGCTATTATACAATAAGGGATGTAATTTTAAAATGCTTTAACATTTTTCTAAGGACCGATGCTAAGCTATACTTAACCTTTTTTTCAAATGCAACCTATTTTTCCTAATCAACCTGTTCAGAGATGTTATTACACACCACTGGAACAGTCAGGACTTGAACCCAAGCCCCTCATTCCAGGGGTAGGGACACCACCACTGTGCCACTTGAGTCATTTTTATCTATTTCCCTTTCTGCACAAGAATGTTTGTTTACATTTTCAGTTTTCTAATCTTTTGGGCCTTTTCCAGAATCTAAGGAATCTTTGAAGATTATTACCAGTGCATCCACTATCTCTAGCTACTTACTTTAAACTTCTACGTTGGATCTTACCAGGAGAGTTATCAACCATTAACCCTTTTAGTTTGTTTAGCATTAGCTAGTTATTGTCTGTTTTCACCTCCCCAATTCAGTCCGTTTGATTATTTTGTAGTTTTGCAATGCTGTTTGATTCCTCTACTGTGAAGACTGATACACAGTATTGTCCCGATTGACTGTCATTTCCTAGTTCCACATTTTTGTTTCCCGAGCCTCATTCTCAAAGAGGCCTATGTTTGCTGTGGTTTTTAAAATATTTTTCAAGAAAGTCTTGCTCTCTGTTTTGTTATTTGCTAATGTACCCTCAAAATTTATTTTCTCCTTGTTTTTTTTTTGGTCATTTTTGTTGTTGTCTTTTAAACCTTCCTAATCCTCTGGATCACCTTTGTAATCTTTGTGCCGCATTGTATGGTTTTTCTTTCAATTTTATAGTACAGTATACTCAACTTCCTTGGTTAATCATGGTTTGTTTATCCCTTTCCTAGAATCTTTCCTTCTCATTGGGATATATCTTTCCAGAATCATGAGCTATTTTCTTAAACATCAGCCATTCTTGCGAAACCTCTTTCCCAGTCCACTCCCGCCAACTCTTCCCGCATCTGTTTGTAATTTTCTTTATTTACATTTAGAACAGTTGTTCACTCAAGTTTCTCAATGTCAAACAAAATACTAACTTCAACCATGCTATGGTCACTGCTTCATTGAAGATCATTTATTAAACTTGCGTCATTGCATAGTACCAGATAAAAAATAGCATGATACATTGTGTATTGTTCTAGGAAATTGTCTTGAATACACTCTTAGTTCTTCCTCATGGCTACCTTTGCCAATTTGATTTTCCAAGTCAATGATAAAGTTCTATGTTGGATGGCTCCACATAGTCACTTGCCTGAAATCGGGCCTTTTCTTCTGAAATATGGTCCAATATTCTTTAGTTTTTCTATGGTCTTTTTGATGTGTTAAAAATCTTATATAATTTTAAATCGATGGGAAACTATTTGTTTTCTCCTGACCTGTAATTGGGCCAGAATATTTCATTGCTGCTGTGATTTCTGTAGCCCCAAGTAGGGTTTTTCACAAGCGCTCTGATTCTGCGGAAAGAGTGACATGCTGCTGTGTACATGTCCCTCTCCCTAACTATGTCATTCTCAGGCTGGAATGTATTGAAGCATGCATGTCCTGTTCTGTTATACTACTGACTGGTATTTTTCACAATTTGGAAATTATGTTATTGATTATTCTTTTGTATTGTAAATAGGATAACCTCTGATTTTTAAATGATTGTTCATAATTGAATGCTATTTTAAAAAATTGAGGATGGGATGGATCCAATAATTCATGCATGCTAAATAAGTTATGTTAATCTAGATTTTATTTTTATTTTTCAGGTCGAATAGTTGACTTATCAGGGATGGGATTGCAGCATTTGGATACAGTTGCGCTGTACCCGACAAGTATTTTTACTCTGATTCTGGACAAGAACCAACTGACTAAATTGGAAAATGTGGAGAAATGGGGAGATTTAGTACAAGTTGGTGTTCTTTGGAAAAAGTTTCTTGTGAGATTTTAAAGGACATGGGCTCGTAGTGTGCTAAACCTTTACAATGACCTCTCTGCATCAAATCACTATTTTAGATGAAACAGAAGTAACATGTTATGTAGTCTACATGGCATACTGCTCTTGTTAATTTTAACATGAACATTTGCTGAAATTGACATCTTATACATCAGGGCCAATTAGGGAAGTAGCTATACAATTTTATGCTTCCTTATAAAGTAGCCTGCAAGATGCATTGATATAATCAATCAAGTACTTGTAGAAAAGAAAATCTGTTTTGAAAAATGTGTTTAATATTCATTTTGCTTCAGGAATGTATTCTAGAATTCTTACTTGGACTTGTTCCAGGTCAGGCCTTCTGTTGGTTCGTGTTACCTTGACTCCCATCTTAACAGAATACAGTATGATATTAGTAGCTAAGTACAAGCATTAATGTATCCTTCTCAAGTGTACATATCTGCTCCATGTGTTACTTTCAGGTGCTTTTCCACTCCATTATTTCTTTTTCCTTCTCTCTTTCATTTGTGTTGAAAATATTGCCATATGGTTATATTAAGAACTAGAATTTAATGGATTTAAATTGATATAAAAAATCATCAATATAGAACAAAGACAATTACAGCACAGGAACAGGCCCTTCAGCCCTCCAAGCCTACGCCGATCTAGATCCTCGATCTAAACCTGCTGCCTATTTTCTAAAGAGCTGTATCCCTTTGCTCCCTGCCCATTCATGTATCTCGATACATCTTAAATGACGCTATCATTCCCGCCTCTACCACCTCCGCTGGCAATGCATTCCAGGTCCCCAACACTCTGCATAAAGAACTTTCCACGCATATCTCCTCTAAACCTTTCCCCTCTCACTTTGAACTCGTGACCCCTAGTAATTGAGTTCCGTACTCTAGGGAAAAAGCTTCTTGCTATCCACCCTGCCTATACCTCTCATAATTTTGTAGACCTCAATCAGGTTCCCCCTCAACCTCCATCTTTCTAATGAAAATAATCCTAATCTATTCAACCTCTCTTCATAGCTAGTGCCCTCAATACCGGGCAACATCCTGGTGAGCCTCCTCTGCACCCTCTCCAAAGCATCCACATCCTTTTGGTAATGTGGTGACCAGAACTGTATGCAGTATTCCAAATGCGACCGAACCCAAGTCCTATACAACTGTAACATAACCTGCCAACTCTTTTACTCAATATCCCGTCCAATGAAAGAAAGCATGCCTTCTTGACCACTTTACTGACCTGTGTTGCCACCTTCAGGGAACAATGGACCTGAACACCCAGATGTCTCTGTATGTCAATTTTCCCAGGACTTTTCCATTTACTGTATAGTTTGCTCTTGAATTGGATCTTCCAAAATGCATCAGCTCGCACTTGTCCCGGATTGAATTCCATCTGCTATTCCACTGCCCATCTCTCCAATCTATCTATATTCTGCTGTATTCTTTGACAGTCTTCACTATCTGTTACTCCACCAATCTTGGTGTCATCTGAAAACTTGCTACTCAGGCAACTGATACCTTCCTCCAAATCATTTATATGTATCACAAACAACAGTGGTCCCAGCATGGATCCCTGTGGAACACCACCGGTCACAGGTCTCCATTTTGAGAAACTCCCTTCCACTACTACTCTCTGTCTCCTGTTGTCCAGCCAGTTCTCTATCCGTCTAGCTAGGACACCCTGGACCCCATGTGACTTCACCTTCTCCATCAGCCTACCATGGGCAACCTTACAAATGCCTTACTAAAGTCCATGTATATGAGATCTACAGCCCTTCCCTCGTCAATCAAGTTTGTCACCACCTCAAAGAATTCTATCAGGTTTGTAAGACATGACCTTCCCTGCACAAAACCATGCTGCCCATTACTGATAAGCCCATTTTCTTCCAAATGGGAAAAGATCCTATCCCTCAGTATCTTCTCCAGCAGCTTCCTTATCACTGACATCAGGCTCACTGGTCTATAATTACCTGGAGTATCCCTGCTGCCCTCCTTAAACAAGGGGACAATATTAGCAATTCTCCAGTCCTCCAGGACATCACCCGTGTTCACGGCTGCTGCAAAAATATCTGTTAAAATCCCAGCTATTTCCTCTCTCGCTTCCCTAAGTAACCTGGGTACATCCCATCTGGACTTGCCTACCTCAATGCCTTTTAGAATACCCAAAACATCCTCCCTCCTTATGCTGACTTGAGCTAGAGTACGTAAAGATCTATCCTTAAATTCAACATCTGTCATGTTCCTCTCCTCAGTGAATGCCAATGCAAATTACTTGTTAAGAATTTCATCCATTTTCTCTGAATCCACACATAACTTTCTCCTTTGTCCTTGAGTGGGCCAACCCTCTCTCTAGTTACCCTCTTGCTCCTTATATATGAAAAAAAGGCTTTGGGATTTTCCTTAATCCTGTTTGCTAAAGATATCTCATGACCCCTTTTAGCCCTCTTAATTCCTCATTTCAGGTTGGTCCTACATTCCAATATTCTTCCAAAGCTTTCTGCCTTTAGTATCCTAGACCTTATGTATGCATTCTTTCTCCTCTTATCTTGTCTCTCAATTTCACCTGTCATTCATGGTTCCCTAACCTTGCCATTTCAATCCCTCATTTTCACAGGAACATACCTCTCCTGAACGCTAATCAATCTCTCTTTAAAAGCCTCCCAGATATCGAATGTGGATTTAGTTTCAAACAGCTGCTCCCAATCTACATTCCCCAGCTCCTGCTGAATTTTGGTATAATAGTTGAAGCTGGAAAGGTTTAGCAGGGCTGGCAGCATCAGTGATGAGAAATCAGAGTTAACGTTTTGCATCCGGTCATTTCTGAGGAAGGGTCACCTGACCTAAAAGACTAACTCTGACTTCTCTCCACAGATGCTGCCAGACCAACTGAGCTTTTCCAGTATCTTCTGTTTTTGTTTCTGATTTTCTTTTGGTTTTTCTAAATAAAATAGTCCTTTGCTAGTATAGAGCTTGAAAATTACTAAAAGAGGGGCGTATTGCTAAAACTTTTCACCTTGCATTCGTCCAGACAAATGCAAGCTTGCTACATTTCAAATTATCCAAACAACTTATACAATGGGGAAAAAGATTGGTTGGGAAGCCTACTTTGGCTGACATATTGCTGTGGAGAAAGCCGTAATCAATGATAAGTTCCTAAAGCTTTTGGGTAATTTTAAAATGGCATAGCCTGCAAGTATTCATTTTGTTGGAAAGGAATGTTCATTGTGCATGAATATACCTGGTCAACTCTATACTGTACATGTGCAAAACAAAAAAGTTTTATTTTGTTGCAGTTGTCTGTAGCCAACAATCGCCTAGTCCGGATGATAGGTGTAGCAAAACTGATCAATTTGCAAGTCTTAAACTTACCTAACAACAGTATTGGAAATGTGGAAGGCCTGAAGGACTTGGTTCATCTGGAGTGGCTGAACCTAGCTGGAAACAACATTAAGGTATTGTATGTTTACTTAATTAAATTTGAATTACCTCTACCCAACATAAAATGGTTTTGTTTTGCATGTCATAACTTGAGGATTTTTTAATGTCAAATAAATACCAAAATGAAGTTAATTTGCATCATTTATGATTTTTTCTCTTTCTTTATCTCAAACTATATACAGTTGTATCAAACACAAGTAATAACAGCTGTGTGCAGTAGCCATTGCTTCTGATTGGCAGAAAGTGACTGATGGTGTACTGCAAGAATCTGTGTTGGAGCCTCAATTATTCACTGCATATTCATTAATGATTGGATGATTGAACAGAGAAACCACACATTGTATTTTGTTGTTAGCTGAAAACAAAATGGCATTGTAAGCAGCATAGATGGAAGTGTAATATTAAATATATAGATAGATTAAATAAATTGACAAAACTGTGGAAAATGAATTTTAGTGGCAAATGTGAGGATATCCATTTTGAAGTTAAAACAATGAACAACGTACTTTGTAAATGTTGAAAAACGAAGAGCAATAGAGATCCAAAAAGGCTTAGATATCGATCATTATGCACATCACTAAACAGTCAAGAACAGGTACAGGAAACTCTTAAAAGCAAAAGGCTAATGGAATACTACTCTCTTTATCGAGGAGTGGACACATGCTTTCGCTATACAAAACTAGATCAGTTCTGCAAAAGTATGAGCAGCTCTTAGTGCCACACCTGAGGACTATTAGCCTTGGAGGAAGTGGAATATTGGCTTAATTGAATGACATCAGACATCAAGGGTTGTAGTCCCTGTAATTTAGAATGTTAAGTGTTGGTTTGATCAAATTTTAATGTAATAAAGGAAACAAATAGGGCTGTAGAAAGAACTGTTTCCTCTGCTTTTGGAATCCAGACCAAAGGAGCATAAACTAAAGAGCCAGACCTCTGGATTCAAATTAGAAAAGACCAGCACAAAGGGGGCTTTCTTTCACAAAAAGTAATTGATGCTAGATCGGTTGATTTGAAATTTGATGGATTTTTGTAGGGCAAAGAAATTAAGGGACATGACGGCAAATATATAGAGTTTGGTTGCATATCAGTTATGTTCTCATTGTATTAAGGAACAGGTTCAAGGGGATAAATGGTCTTTTGACCAGGCATCTGTCATTTGCTCCCTCTTCAATCTTTTACTTGCAGTTTGTTTCACCTTCAGAAACAAAAATTGTCACTCCTTATCCTATTTCTTCATAAAGATGATTCTTTCTACCTTTGAACTACTGCTTGATTGCCCAAGCATCATTTCATTTTAATGTTGTGGGATTATGGTGTTGTTACATTATAAATTTCAGCCTAATCCATGACTGTCAGTTTGGATTTGCTGTTCCACTGGTGACTTTGTTCCCTAAATAATGTGACTCTAAAATCTTGTCTTTACTAAGCTTTGCACCATTTGTTCTTACCCAGGATAATTCCAAGGCTTTGAAGGAAATGGTACAGTGAACCTTTCATCACTTTATTAACATATGACTTCAGTTCCAAAACTCTGCAGCTTCGTTAAATTACTTTAAATATGGTGTAGTTGATAACTGTTTGATCATGGCAAGTCAGCAACCTTCAATGTTTTTTCAGTGCAGTGATCAAGTGGTCTCTTCCTGGTACAATGAATATTTCAGAGACACTTCTTCTCAACTATCCAACCTCAGACACCACCATTACCATCCCTGGATATGTTCTGTCCCACTGGCAGGACAGACCCAGCACAGTGGTAAGCAGTCAGGAGGGAGTTGGCCTGGGAGTCCTTGACATCGATTTCGGATCCCATGAAGTCTCCTGGTTTCAGGTTAAACAGGGGAAACTTCTTACTGGTTACCACATATTGTTCTCCTTTGGCTGATGAATCAGTACTCCTCCATGTTGAACAACACTTGGAGGAAGCACTGAGGGTGGCAAGGGAGCAAAATGTACTCTGGGTGGGGGATTTTAATGTCCACCACCAAGAGTGACTCGGTAACAGCTGGTCAGGTCCTAAAGGATATAACTGCTAGACTGGATCTGTGGCCGGTGGTTAAGGAACCAATGAGGAAAAAAATATACTTCACCTCATCCTTACTAATCTGCCGGCTGCAGAAGCATCTGTCCATGACAGTATAAGTAAAAGTGACCACCGCACTGTCCTTGTGGAGATGAAGACCTGCCTTCACATTGAAAATAACTTCCATTGTGTTGTGTGGCACTATCACTGTATTGAATGGGACAGATTTTGAACCAATCTAGCAGCTCAAGACTTGGCATTCATGAGGCACTGTGGGCAATCAATAGCAGCAGAACTGTACTCTAGCACAATCTGCAACCTCATGACCTGGCATATCCCCACTCAACCATTACCATCAAGCCAGGCGATCAACCCTGGTTTAATGGAGACTGCAGGAGAGCGTGCCAGGAGCAGCATCAGGCATACCTAAAAATGAGGTATCAACCTGGTGAAACTACCAAACAGAACTACCTGTGTGCCAAACGGCATAAACACCAAGTGATAGACAAAGCTAAGTGATCCCTCAAACAACTGATCAAATCTAAGCTCTGCAGTCCTTCCATATCCAGTTATGAATGGTGGTGGATAATTAAACAACTCACTGGAGGAGGCGGCTCCACAAATATCCCCATCCTCAATGATGGAGGAGCCCAGCACATCGATACGAAAGATAAGGCTGATGCATTGGCAACAATCTTCAGTCAGAAGTGCCAATGGATGATCCATCTCTGGCTCCTCTAGTGGTCCCCAGCATCACAGATACAAGTCTCTAATCCAATTTGATTCACTCCATGTGATATGAAGAAATGGCTAGTGGCACTGGATACTGAAAAGACAATGGGCCCTGATAACATTCTGGCAATAGTACTGAAGACGTGTTCCAGAACTTGACTCTCCAAGTCAGGCTCTTCCAGTACAGTTACAACTCTGGCATATACCTGGCAATGTGGAAAATTGCCCAGTTATGTCCTGGATGCAAAAAGCAGAACAAATCCAACCCAGCCAATTACCACCCTGCCAGTCTACTCTCCATCATCAGTAAAGTGATGGAAGGGTTCATCAACAATGTTATCAGTGCTGCTCAGTGACGCCCATTTTAGGTTTTGCAAGGGTCGCTCAGCTCCTGATCTCACTATAGCCTTGGTTCAAACATGGACAAAAGATCAGAATTCTAGCAGTGAGGTGAGAGTGACACCCCTGGACATCAAGGCCGCATTTGACTGATTATGACATGAAGGTGCCCTGGCAAAACTGGAATCAATGGGCATTAGGAGGCAAACATTCCGCTGGTTAGAGTCATACCTGGCAAAAAAGGAAGGTGGTTGTGGTTTTGGAGGGTCAGTCATCTCAGCTCCAGGACATCTTTGCAGGAGTCCCTCAGGGTAGTGTCTTAGGCCCAACCATCTTCAGTTGCTTCATCAATGACCTTCCCTGTGTCATAAGGTCAGAAGTGGGGATGTTCACCGATGATTGCACAGTGTTCAGCATCATTCACGACTCGGATACTGAAGGAGACCGTGCTCAACTGCGACAAGATCTGGACAGTATCCAGGCTTGGGCCAACAGGTGGCAAGTAACATTGGCGCCACAAGAATGCCAGACAATGACCATCACCAATAACATTCTGGATTAGTGGTGCTGGAAGAGCTCAGCAGTTCAGGCAGCATCCGAGGAGCAGTAAAGTCATCGTTTCGGGCAAAAGCCCTTCATCACCAATAACAGACATTCTAACCTCTGCTCCTTGACAGTCAATGGTATTACCATAACTGAATTCCCTCACTGTCAACATCCCTGAGGTTACCATTGACCAGAAACACAACTGGACTAACCACAAACACAGTGGCTACAAGATCTGGTCAGAGACTCAGGATACTGTGGCGAGTAACTCACCTCCTGACACCCCAAAGCCTATCCACCATCTACAAGGCACAAGTCAGGAATGTGGTGGAATACTCTCCACTTGCCTGGATGGGTGCAACTCCAACACTCAGAAGCTTGACACCATTTAGGACAAAGGAGCCCTCTTGATTGGCACCACATCTACAAACATTCAATCCCTCCACCACTGGGGTCAGTAGCAGCGATGTGTACTATCTACAAGATCCACTGTAGCAATTCACCAACGATCCTTAGACAGCACCTTCCAAACCCATGGCCATTTCTATGTAGAAGGACAAGTGCAGCAGGTACTTGGGAACACTACAACCTGAAAGTTCCCCTGCAAGCCACTCACCACCCTGACTTGGAAATATACTGCTGTTCCTTCACAGTTGTTGGATCAAAATCCTGGAATTCTCTCCCTACCGGCATTGTGGGTCAACTCTCAGCAAGTGGACAGCGGCGATTCAAGGAGGCAAATCACCACCACCTTCTCAACGGCAAATAGGGATCGGCTATAAATACTGGGCAGCGATGCCCAAGTGCCACAAATGAATTTTTTTAAAAAAATCATCTGATATGTTTGATGGCACCATATGGAGACAGCTTGTAGAATAAGCCTCTGCTTTTCCCCATGAATCTCATCTCTTTAAGAAAAGCTAATTAGAATGCAAAATATTTAAATTATCATTCCCTACTTTTAAAAAATTCTTTTGTGGAATGTGAACATTATTGGCAAATCGTCCCAAATTGTCCTGAAGACGATAGTAAGCTGCCACCTTGAACTGATGAGGTCCATGTGATGTAGTCCACAGTGCTGTTAGAGAGTTCCAGTATTGGATGCAGCAGCAGTGAAATAACAATGATATAGTTTCAGGACAGATGATGTGTGGCTTGAAGGGAAGAATGCAGGTTGTGGTGTACCAGCATATCTGCTGCTAGAATCGGGCTGCTAGAAATAACAAAGCAAACATGGCCTTGTCCACTCTGCAGAGTCTTCCATACCAACATCTGGGAGCTACTGCCAAAATTGGGAGAGCTGTCCGAAAGATGCAACAATCTGACAGAGTGAATATCACAGAATTATATCTTACAGATACAGTCAGTGTGATAAGAAGAAACAGCTGAAGGCACTGTTTTCTGCAAATGCACTGGGTCCTGGCAACATTCTGTCAATAACACTGAAGACTTGTGCTCCAAAACTAGCCACACTCTTTGCCAATGTGTTCTACTGCACTGGTATCTACCTGTCAAATGTGGAAAATTGTCCATGTATGACCTTGGCAAAATGCAGGATAGATCCAACCTGGTCAATTACTGCCCTATTAGTCTACTCTCCCTTATCAGTCAAGTGATGGAAGGGGTCATCAGGTAGCGCTTGTATAAAAGCACCTGCTCACTAATGCTCAGTTTGGGTTCTGTCAGGGCCACACAGCTCCTGATCTCAGTACAGCCTTGGTCTAAACATAGACAAAGAGCTAAAATGAAGAGGGCTCAATGTCAAGAGAGCATTTGACTGAGTATCTAGGAGCCCTTGGAAAAATGGTTTGATATTCTGCTTCATGAACAAGACTTTATTGAAAGTGGGTTTCCATATTCCAAAAATATCATTTGTTTAATCTGTGTTCCAGCGACTATTGGGATGATTTACAATTTCCTTTGTAATCTGGCATGTTGTTTTGATTTTTACAGATGATGGAACCAGTCAATAACTGCTTGGCACTTCGACATTTAGATTTGTCAGACAACAATATTTCCCTGATAGGTGACCTATCAAAACTCTTGTCTCTGCGGGTAAGATATACAAGCAATAGTCGATCCTAATTTGAAATAATTGCTTATTCAGGACACTGTGGAAAACTTTACTCTTCCCCATATCAGTAAATCACATTTTTTTTCAAACAATAAGTATGGAGCTATTTTGAAGAATACATCTGGAAAATATATATATATTTCTTTAACAGATACTGCTATTGCATGGAAATACTATCACCACACTCCGGTCTGCTTCTAGCCACCTGCCACCAGACTTGAACATCCTCTCTCTAGCTGAGAATGAGATTAGAGATCTAAATGAGGTACACCGCATTTAATTTCTTAGAAGTAATAATGCAAAATGTATATCATTCAGATTGCTAAATAAATTTGTAACAGTAATGTCAAGTATTAGTACCAATCTATTTTTAGTAGTATACTATATTTACATGGATGTAAATTTGCTCACTGAGCTGGAAGGTTCATTTTCAGATGTTTTATCACCATACTAGGTAACATCATCAGTGAGCCTACGTTGAAGCACTGGTGTTCTAGAAAGAAAGTGGGTCACTAACACCAGTGCTTCACTGGACGCTCACCGATGATGTTACCTAGTATGGTGATGAAACGTCCGAAAATAAATCTCCCAGCAAGAGAATTTACATCCAGAACCTCAACCTGAGCTACAAATCTTCTCAAAACTCACTAAAAATATTTTCATTCCAAATCAAATGTTTTTCGTTGCTAACAGAACGTCATGTCGTAATAAAGCTTCTTCCTTACCAATGCTTAAATGACGACAGATGTTTTCTATTAGGTTTCTTATCTTGGATTCCTTCATGAGTTGGAACAGCTGTCAATTATGAGCAATCCTTGTGTAATGGCTACCCCCTCCCTCCCTGGATTTGACTATAGACCATATATAGTCAGTTGGTGTTTAACCCTGCGGATTCTAGATGGTTATGTAATCTCACAGAAAGAGAGGTAAATGAAAATGTAGTTTCTGTTGAAGAATTATATGCTAAATTTATAAGACCTAAGACGTTCAGCTCAAAACCAAATCTTGTTCACTGAATATCTATTACACGGTAATGTTGTGCTTATGAAATAGGTTACTTTTTCTGCTAGTTTTTGAAACAAACATTTTAGGTTTGTTACTGTAGTAGTTGGTCTCTTCAAAGACAATCCCTGAGGGCGGAGTCATATGACCTGCTAGTCTAATCAGGAACGGAACGGGGAATTGCCAAGCAGATGAATCAGGGAATTAGGCATGTACTTTATAATGTCTTCTGTAAGTAAGTAGTGTATTAAATCATTGCACTTTATAAGTTAATGGGCAGAGCGAAACTGTAAAGTTTTAGATATTAAATGATTAGCTGCAACATACAAGTTTGATATTGGGCTTTAACATCAAAGAACCCCTACTGATGCTACTATAAGTTGAATTTGAGAAACAATGAATGCTATACTGTATTAAGAATAGGTAGATGCTATAAATTCTCAATTGTTTAAAACTGAATTGAGACTTGTCAAACTTTTATTTACCAGTGCAATGGTAAAACATCTTCAATCTAGGTTTGATTGAAGTCCCAAAAGAGATGATGTGTTTACTTACAAATGCACTGTCCTACACAGATGCACCTAATGTGCATTTTTCATCTTGGCATGCTGTTTTCACATTGGATGAAAAAGCAGAAAATGTTGGAAGTAAGCTTCATGTCAGTCCAGTATCTCGTTATTATTCGATTATTACCCTTCTATTCCTTATTGAAACAACAGACTTGAGGACTGCACTCATTTCTTGCACCCATGGAGGTCCTGGACACTCAGTTTCCAGACACTGTCATGTCATGCAACTTCTTTACATTATCTGTTTCCACTGTCCTGCCATAAGAAATGGACTGAAAGGAACCCAACTAGGTCAGTTAGTATACTCTACTTCATTGCAACAACAAAACTTAAAGCAGATGTCTGGTTATTTCCTGCACAGCATTGAATTAGATCCCAGTTTGAATTGTTTACGATGTTGCCAAATGATGAAGGCTTGTGGCTCATTCCTGATGAAAGGCTTATACTCGAAAATGTCGATTCTTCGACTCGGATCTCCAGCATCTGCAGTCCTCACTTTCTCCTGAATTTAACAGCCAAACAGGGGAAGATAAATTGTAAATATCAGCTTCCTAAATTTTTTATCTATCCTGCAAAAAGAGACTAGGAAATATTTCATTCTCACACCATGGGTTTCATTGACAAGGCAATAACTTATTGTCCATTTCTAGTTGCCCTAAGAAAACGTTAGTGAGCTGCCTTTGAACTATCAAGTCCTTATGATCAACATTCTCCCAAATGAATATTTTCTTTACATGATGCAGTTTTTATTGTCTGCTCTGTGTGATGCTGTAGCACAGGGTATTACTTAGTAAGTGAAATGCTCTTCAAAAGAAGAAATTGATTGTTCAAATATCTTTTTCAATGTGGATCTTGGTGCTACAGTTTTTCAAAATGTCTTTTAGGCAGCCATGTACAATATAAGCTGAAAAATGTGTTGCTGGAAAAGCGCAGCAGGTCAGGCAGCATCAAAGGAGCAGGAGAATCGGCATTTCGGGCATAAGCCCTTCTTTGGGAATGAGGAGGGTGTGCCAAGCAGGCCAAGATAAAAGGTAAGGAGGAGGGACTTGGGGGAGGGGCGTTGGGAATGCGATAGGTGAAAGGAGGTTAAGGTGAGGGTGATAGGCCGTAGAGGGGTTGGGGGTGGAGAGGTCGGGAAGATTGACCTGCAATCTTCTTCCCGACCTCTCCGCCCACACCCCCTCTCCGGCCTATCACCCTCACTTTAACCTCCTTCCACCTATCGCATTCCCAACGCCCCTCCCCCAAGTCCCTCCTCCTTACCTTTTATCTTGGCCTGCTTGGCACACCCTCCTCATTCCCAAAGAAGGGCTTATGCCCGAAATGCCGATTCTCCTGCTCCTTTGATGCTGCCTGACCTGCTGCGCTTTTCCAGCAACACATTTTTCAGCT
>NC_057721.1:55239364-55279115 GCF_004010195.1 Chiloscyllium plagiosum | reverse complement strand
ATCTTAGCCTGCTTGGCACACCCTCCTCATTCCTGAAGAAGGGCTTATGCCCGAAACATCGATTCTCCTGCTCCTTTGATGCTGCCTGACCTGCTGCGCTTTTCCAGCAACACATTTTTCAGCTCTGATCTCCAGCATCTGCAGTCCTCACTTTCTCCATGTACAATATAAGCAATATTCCACAAATTGTTTTCACTGTAAAGCACTAGAGGAATTTCAGTGTGCTTAAATGATTTCCAATTCCACGACAATGATATTAGTTAGCTGCTAGGTCTTAATCCCTATAGTGCAGATACATGCCATTTGGCCCATTAAATCTGCACCAACCCTCCAAAGAGCATCCTGCCCGGTCACAACTCCTCACCTTATCCTGTTACTCCGTATTTACCACAGCTCATTCACCTAGCCTGCTGATCCCTTAACACTGCAATACGATGTAGTATGGCCAATCCACCTAATCTGCGCATGTTTGGACTGTGGGAGGAAGCCGGAGCATCCAGCAAAAATGCAAGTCGAACCCGACGAATGTGCAAACTCCACACAGACTGTCACCTAAGGCTGGAATTGAATGCAGGTCCCTGGTGCTATGAGAGCAACAGTGCTAATCAATGAACCACCATATTACAAAGGACTTGACCGCCACCTTGGTAACTGGTATTTTGTGGTAGATAAGCTTCAGTAGCCCTTCAGTCATGCTGAGAAGTAATGAGACTTTTTGAAGAGACTTTTTGAGTGGAAGTGAGGAACATCACAAATATACTAAATGACATTATATAATCTACCTTGTTCTGTTTCAGTCTCAAAGCAGAGTGGCTTTATAGTCAAGGGAAAGGCCGATCGTTTCGACCTGGTCAGCATGTGCAGTTGGTTCAATATTTGGCATCAGTTTGTCCTCTCACGTCAACTCCAGCACTACAATCTGCAGAGGATGCTAAACTTGAAAAAATCCTAAGTAAACAGAGGTAAAAAGTTGCACCCACCATCTAAAAGTGGCCAAATGGTTTGTGAAAAAAATACAAACTATGGATAACAAGTCCATTTTAAAATTTTCTCTTTTTACTGGAAGGAGTATATTTGCATACTGAATTTACAAATGTTTTATACACTGATATTAATAGTGGTTATACGCACCTATATATGCAGAAATAATGCGCGTCTGCATATACATGCACACAAATACGGATATATCCAAATGTATACATTTAAACACGAGCCTGTACCAGTATCTTCCATTTAAAGCACTTTCTAATAGTGTGTTTCATCATCACACAAACCACAAAAATATTGGAGCTCCATTTTCATTCAGCATGGGTATTGAGCATGTGCCAAGAACTATTTTGTAATTACACTTGCTCAAGCCGGTTTTCTTAAACATACAGCTTTTTCGTTCTACCTCTCTTGACCACCTGCCCCTCATTGTGAGTAAGGCCTTGGGAGATGATTGTGAGCAGGAAGGGGAGAGTAGGGGATTTGGAAGGGTAAAGCAATGAGAAAAATGTATAAATCGGTACAGTGGTAGGTTTGCAAGTGGTTCTGGAGAGGGACAAGGTGGGACGGTGTGAATCCATAAGGAGATGGAGGAGAGTGAATGGGTCAAACGAGGAAATAAGCAGAAGGGTGTGAGGAGTTCGGTATAGGGTGTCACAAAGCTGGTCCCTTTTTCTAAAAGCTGTTCCTTTTTCAAGGATACTGTGACCTTGATTTTTTTTTCAAAGGGGTGATAAAACTCTCCTGGCTCCTAGGTGACTAGTTAGATACAGAGATGAAAAGGATTTTGAGAAGCCTTTTATTTGTATGTAAACAGATGGGACTTCAGGCCATAGGGGTAATGTTTTAGAAGTGACCTGTATAATGAAAGGGGAGTGGTCAATTCTCTTGCTGAGCAGTTCAGTCCAGGACTAGTTAGTAGTTCAGCTATGTGGAAACAGGCTCTCTCTCTCTCTCTCTCTCTCTCTCTCTCTCTCTCTCTCTCTCTCTCCTTCTGCCCTCCTAACTTAAACCTGAAAGCATTTGTTCCATTTCTACTGTTGTTTTTAAACGGGTTTGTTTATTGGGACTGTTGTGTATATTCAGAATAGCATAATTAAGTCTAGTTTGGACAGATTGAGTTCTGTAGGGGTTCTTTGTTCTGTTCTTTGTGTTTCATTGTGTAATTTTGTGAATAAATTTTTGTCTGTTTTAAAACATAGTAGTCAACCTTGCTAACTTGCTCCAGGTAATTTTCACTTTACACTTGCCAAAACAAATTGCAAAGTTATGGTCTAGGCTGCCTGCTTAAGAATGTTCTGATGGACTGGCCCAGTCCATAACAATACTAGCAGCAAAGGACAAGTGAGCCAGGAGAACATAGCAGCAGGTGGGAGATGAAATATTAATATGAGCAATTTGAAAGAGGATTTTGGACCTGTTAGGCTTAAGGCTACCCATAAGCTTATTAATGTAAAAATTACAAGTTGAGAAAGTGAACCCACCTTTATTGCATGGTTCCTTATGTTTACTTTCAACACACCATATTTAGGAACGCATTGGGAGTGCTGAATCTAAGATATTTATGCACATTTCCATGTAAGTAATATAAAAAAGTACCCTTAGCTCTTGATAGATGTGTGTGCACAGAATTCCACTGCAGAATATGACTATTTAATCTATGCTAATCTTTCAGAACAATAACGTCAGATATTTTTGTGAGATATTAAGGTGATTGCCTCGATACAGTTTATCTGTTTGTCTAATGTCATGTCAAAAATGGACAAAATCAAATTCATTCTATTAATCTTTTACTACTCAAACTTACAACTCTAGTTCCTGATTTTATTCACCTGACCAGCAGTACACTCAGACTGAATCTGAGTGGACATAACCTCAATCTTTTTTTGATCCTAAATTGTTTTCTATTTGTCTCCAAAACAATCTGTTTCCATTGCTGCAGTTTTCCCTACATTCTTATTCTTAATACCTTGAAATGCTTATCTAGTATTGTTTTGGTCACTTGTAGGTTTGGCCAATCCAATGTTCCCACTGACCCCCCCCCCCCTCCATTTCCACCCTTCATTACTTACAGCTCATTTAAATGTCACTGCCTATATTTCATTTTTCACAAAGTCTCACTCCTCGTTATTTCTGTCATGTTAATTTCTGTTAGTTTCCCATTACAAAATATGCTGGCCAAAGTCTGTATTAAGAATAAAGGTGAAGTGAATGCAGTAGTGCTCTCGCTATTAGGGACTAAATCAGACAGCAATCTCTTGAGTTTTCACACACATGGTTAAATGTGCAGGGAATCTGTAAGTTGCTATCAGATTTGATCTTGCTACTCTGAGATTTGTTCCACAATACCTCACCAATCTACATAGCATTAGAATTCGTATACAGGTGTAAAGTAAAGCTGCTTGCCCATTAACAAAAATGTTAGAGAGCTTGTGCAGTTCTTTTATCCATCACATAATTTATTTGACATTGAAATAGAGTCCTAGAGCTGTACAGCATAGAGACAAATCCTTCGGTCCAACTCATCCATTCCGACCAGATGTCCTAAGTTAATCTAGTCCCAATTGTCAGAATTCAACCAATATCCCTCTTAAACCCTTCCTGTTCATACACCCATCCAGATGCCTTTTAAATGTTCTAATTGGTCCCCCCAACCTCCACTACTTTCTCTGACAGCTCATTCCATATACACGCCACCCTCTCTGTGTAAAAGTTGTCCCTTGGATCCCTTATAAATCTTTCCCCTCTCACCCTAAACCTATGCCTTCTAGTTTTGTATTGTCTTACCCTAGGGAAAAGACCTTGTCTATTCACCCTATCCATGCTCCTCATGATTTTATAAACTTCTATAAGGTCACCCCTCAGCCTCCAATGCTCCTGGGAAAACAGCCCCAGTCTATTCAGCCTCTCTCTCTCTCTCTCTCTCTCTCTCTCTCTCTCTCTCTCTCTAGCTCAAACCCTCCAACCCTGGTAATATCCTTGAAAATCTTTTCTGAGCCCTTTCAAAACATTCTTCCTACAGCAGAGAGACCAGACTTGCACACAGTATTCCAAAAAATCCTTATCATTAAGTGTATAAGTCCTGCCCTGATCTGCCTTTCCAAAATGCTATACCTCACATTTATCTAAATTAAACTCCCATCTGCCACTTTTTGGCCTATCTGATTAAGGTCCAGTTGTAATCTGTGGTAAGCGCCTTCACCGTCCATTACACCACCAATTTTGGTGTCATCTGCGAACTTATTAACCATACCTCCTATGTTCAGAAATGTTGATTTTTAAGGTGTTGTGCCTCATTCATCAGAGTTTAATTGTTGTTAGAAATTTTTACTCATTCTTTTTACTTTATATTTCTATCAACCCCATCTGTATATCTCTATTTAGCTTTCATACTATGAATTAAGTATGCAAGTTCGTATTTCCTGATTTAGCTTCCACTTGAAATTATTCCTTGTCTTGTTCATCTGCTACAAATCCTGTCTAGAGGGCAACATTCTGCTTGAGATCATTTATGCTTCATGGTTGTTAATCTCTGCTGTTCCTTTGCTGATGATTGCATGAAATGGCCATTCAGTTGTTTATGGATCCTTCATACTTCTGAATTCTACTCTGGACATGTGGTAATCTGCTGTTTGCCAAAATCCCATCTATTTCAAGTTGGTTAATGTAACTTTCTTGGACTTTAGCCTCACATTCTGGAATGTTCTGTTAAAAGTCTTGCAAACCTTCTGTCCCTTTTAAACTCCATCCTTAAAACCTGTCTCTGTCTTCTGTGATGTCTACTATCTCCTATCCTATTGGTAGTTAACCTCAGTTTCCATCATGTCAAGTGCTTTGGGGAACACTTTTTATTTTCAGGAAGCAATGTTAATTGAATTTATTGATTACCTTAACAATTATTACCTGTGGTATTGCAGTTTGTAGAAATAAAATAAAGGGAAATTTTGTTGACCTCAAACCTACATATTGAGGTAATGTTGGAGAGTATAGTCTTCCAGAGGATAATGCTCTACATCATACGCATATTAAAATCAAATAGTTGGAATTTTATGAATTTGAGAGTAAGTAATAGCAATTAAGCAGTAGCTTAGTTTCAACTACTCTAAAATTTGTTGCACTGAAAATTTCCTTCCATAATTAAATGTCAGGTGCAGAGAATTCCTAAAAACTAAGGCATCTGGAAAATGATTTGAATACTAAGATCCAATTATATAACGTGATATCAAGTGTTTCCAGTCCTTCACATCTCCATCTATGGCAATTACAGTGATCATAAAATCAATGCAGTGAATGGAATAAATTCACTTTGTTTTACATTGCACCATTTGCGGGACATGTGAAAGTTGTTTGGCTCATTGAGTCCATGTCTGCTCTCCATGGAGCAGTCCATTCGGTTCAACTCCCTGTTCAATCCCACTAATGCTACAAGATTTTTTCTCATGAGCCAATCCGATTTCCTATTAAAATCATCAAATATCTTTGCTTCCACCTTGTCAGCAGTGAGTTGTGGGCGGCACGGTGGCACAGTGGTTAGCACTGCTGCCTCACAGCGCCAGAGACCCGGGTTCAATTCCCGCCTCAGGCGACTGACTGTGTGGAGTTTGCATGTTCTCCCCGTGTCTGCGTGGGTTTCCTCCGGGTGCTCCGGTTTCCTCCCACAGTCCAAAAATGTGCAGGTCAGGTGAATTGGCCAGGTGTAGGGGTATGGGTGGGTTGCGCTTCAGCGGGTCGGTGTGGACTTGTTGGGCTGAAGGGCCTGTTTCTACACTGTAAGTAATCTTAAAAAAAAAATAATCACTCCGTGCATTATGAAAATATTCTTTCAATCACTCTGTTGCCCAAGACCAGTATGAAAAAATTAACAGGCCTCAGCTGGTGTTCTGTGTGTTGTTCTGGTTGCCACAGTATGGGAGGGATATATTTACACTAGAGAGGCTGCAGAAGAGATTCACTAGGATGTTATCTGTGCAATGGCAATTCAGTTATATACAGAGACTAGATAGGCTGGAGTTATTTTCCTTAGAGCAGAGAAGACTGAAGGGGAAAATCTGAATGAGGTGTACAAAGTTCTGAGGGGCATACACCTTGGAATTAGGAGCAACTTTGACCTTTAAAAGGGTCAATAACCATGGGGCACAGTGTGTAGATCAGGAGCTGGAGATGTCGAGAGATTTAGAGGAAAGAATTTTTCATCAAGGGGTTGTGGGTATCTGAAACTCCTTGCCTGAAAGAGTGGTAGAAGCAGGAATCCTCAGGACATTTAAGAACGTTTTAGATGAGAACTTGAAATGTACTAGCATATAAACCAAGCGTCAAGTGCTAGAAAATGGGATTGGGATTACTGGATATTTCATGACTCGCGCAGATACGATGGAATGGACTGTAAAAACTAATTCTATGACCTTAAATTGGTACTCAATATCCTTGTGTTATCAGCTAATAGGATTTTTTTCCTTTGATTTTGTAGACCTCCACCAAATCTTGCTACATCCTCCTTTATTCCATGGAGGAAAAGCCCAGTTTTTTCATCATAACCTTGTAGTTAAAATTCCTCCCTCTGAATTTCTCTGGTAAATCTCTTACGCACCCACTCAAAAAGCCTCACATCCTTTCTAATGTGCACTGATTAGAACTGGATGCAATGTTCTAGCTGGAGCTTAACCAGGCACTTACAGAAGTTCATTTTGACTTGCCTGCTTTTGTAGTCAATGCCTCTTTTTGCAAAGCCCAAGATTCTGGGTAGCTTATTTTGTTTTCTTGGTCTGATGCTAGGCTTCACCAAATGGAGCTTCTGGAGAAGTTCCAGAATAGCAGCCATATTTCACAATCAAGTCCAACCCGAGAATTGTCATTTCAGAGTGAGCGCAACAGCCCAACTCAAAGTTGCGATGGTCATAATGTAAAAGGTAAGAATCCACAAATTTACAGTAGCTGAAAAATAATTGAAGTATGTTTGAATGTGTGGCCCTTCCATTTTATTTGCACTGGGATGCAATGTTTTTGATTTTATGTTTAAATTAGTTTATAACCCCTGTGTCTCTAGCATTTGATGAATTTAATGTGATATAGGAGCTTTGCAGCAATCTGTTGAGTTTCTGTTAATGATTTCTGACAACTCAACTCAAAATGGTTCGATACCTAGTAGAAATAGAACAAACTTAATGAGAAAGATCTTTGATATGGTCACAGACAGTAGGCTTATGCTTCAATTTAGCTCATATGCAGTCAGGAAGCAAATAGCTGAATGGATAATGAATTATCTTAAAAGAGCACAAAGAATTATGATAACCATAGTCATTCAGATTGGAAGAAAGTAGAACATGGTGTTCTACAAGCATCAGCATAATTTAGAGTGCTGAGACCAGCATAATTTACATTAATCCTTAGTACTGAGTAACTTAGTATCAGAATTTACAGATGATACCAAAGTAGGAAGAGGGAATGAAACAAAAATGCTATGTAATACGAGATAAAACACTTGCCACTTACATCCACGTTTTGTAATGAGCCTTAACAAATAAATGTGAGAAGCTGCATTTTGGAAAGACAAATCAGGGCAGGTCTTGTACGTTTAATGGTAAGTTTCTGGGAAATATTGTTGAACAAAGAGACCTTGGAATGCAGGTTCATAGTTCGTTGAAAGTAGAGTCGCAGGCAATAGGATAGTGAAGAACCCGTTTGGTATGCTTTTCTTTATTGGTCTGAGCATTGAGTATAAGAATTGTGAGGTCATATTGTGGCTGTACAGGACATTGGTTAGGCCACTTGTGGAATATTGTCTGCAATTCTGGTCTCGCTGGTATAGGAAGGATGTTGTGAAACTTGAAAGCGTTCAGAAAAGATTTACAAGGATGTTGGCAGGATTGGAGGGTTTGAACTATAGGGAGAGGCTGAATACACTGGGTCTGTTTTCCCTAGACCGTCGGAGGCTGAGGGGGGACGGAGGTTTATAAAATCGTGAGGGGCATGAATAGGGTAAATAGACAAAGTATTTTCCTTGGGGTGGGGGAGTCCAGAACTAGAGGGCAAAGGTTTAAGGTGAGGGGAGAAAGATTTAAAAGAGACCCAAGGGGCAACTTTTTCATGGAGAGGGTATTGTATGTCTGGAATGAGCTGCCAAAGGAAGTGGTGGAGGCTGGTACAATTACAACATTTAAAAGGCATCTGGATAGGTATACGAATAAGATGGGTTTCGTGGGGTATGAGTTGAAAGCTGGCAAGTGGGACTAGAATGAGATTAGAATATCTGGTTGGCACGGACAAATTGGACCAAAGGGTCTATTTCCGTGCTGTACATCTCTATGACTTTAATATATTTTCATAGGGAAAATAGAAACAAAATCTATATATCAGAAAATAATAAACCTGGAGTAGAAGAGCATAGCGAGCTAGCACTCATTAGCAACAGCATTAGAATTGAGCAAAGCATTAAATATATGCAGTTATGAATTGCCATAATCCAATCGAACAATGAAACAGGCTTGTGCGGGTTAGATGATCCATTCCTATTCTTGTGCTTTCCCCATGTCTGAAACAGGGCATGTTCGAATAAATCAGATTAGTAGCATCAATTCTTGAAAGATTGCATATGACAGAGAATTTCAAATTTCTAATCAGGGAGATGTGTTGATTGGAAAGGTTGGGTCAATGCCTTGGGAAGACCGTAATTGGAGCAGTGAGAGATCATTTAAATTGATGATATAGGTCGGAGCAAATCTCTCATATATGGTAATGAGTTAAGAATAAGGACAATGAAGAGGCAAAGCAAAATAGCAAAAACTTATTTCAAAATGACACCTAGACAATCAGTTCCGAAGAGAGCTCCTCGATGTACAGCTCTCTTTGGCTATTTCCTACCATCCTTTGCTCTTTTTCATCTTTTCTTTGAACTATTTTAAGTTCTCCAGGCTCTAATATTGAAAGCATTTTAACCTGAGATTCAAGTTAATTGCCAGTTTAGATGACGTGTATTAATTTTAAATACTAATCCCCTCCCCTTGTCATCTCTTTAAAGATCTGAATCTTTTCCAAAATTTAATTCAAACTCCTAGACTTGTCTGGATATCAATGGCATACTTGTGCACTTGAACTACATTGGACTAAACTATAAGAGTTTATTAATTTGCAACTCTTCTCCCACAACTGTGACTGAGAGATTTCTGCCTTCTCTTATGCATTTCAGCTTCATTATGTGCCTGACCAGAAACTCAGTACCTGAGTTGTAGTAAACTTCTGCTCCTGGAATTTAGAGTGTACCTAAACACTACCACTGTATTTTTTGACCTTCAGCCAATTCTGTACACTTACTGAAACTTCATTCACACCAAAATTATCTCTACCAGTATGTCCTTTGATACTCTACCCTCAAATGCCTCTGGACTTCAGTCATTGTATCCATTAAAAATTTGGATGGTCATGAGTGCATTCCTGCTGATGTTTATAAATATTATTTTACCCTTAGACATCTGACTTTAACTCTGGATATTCACCTAATGTCTCCAATTTGTTTCCCATTTACTATTGGATTCTGCTTTGTAACCACCCATCTATGTACTTTGTATTTTCCCTGAATCTAGTCATGTGCACATTTGCAGCTGCTCTGGATTTGAGCCAATCACTTAAATTTCCCCTTGCCCTGAATTTACATTTTTTTTATTGTTTCTTTGTCTCCTCATTCCCTCTCCTGAGTTCACTTTGTTTATCGGACCTTCGTTAGCCATATTTTCATTAAACTACTTGCCAACAAACGTCTAATCCTGATCCTAGTATTAATGGTTCTTTCTCCCCAGGTTATGTTCTGTCTCTCTTTTCAAATCTGTAACCATTGTTTCTCAATAACTAACCCTTAATCCTCCATCAGCTCTGCAAGTTATCACTCTGTCTCCAGCTTCCCTTTCTTCTCCCTAGCCCTTGAATATGGTGTTGACACCCAAATCGATGCCCATGTATCCCAAGATTCCATATTTGAATCCAATTGGATTTCTGACCATGTTCCTGTCATTATACTGAAAACAGTTGTGAACAAAGCCATAAATGACACCTTATTTGCCCAAAGCAAACTATCCTTTATGTCCTCCTTGGTCTGCCCACAGCATTGACACTGATGATTTCTCTATATTCCTCAAATGCCTTCCACAATCATGTGGCTAGTTGGGCTAGTTGCGCTCACATAGTTCCACTTTTGTTTATAATAGCCAAACTATTACTTGCCATAGTGTCTCTTCCCACTCCCACACTGATAACTCTGCTATTCCCAAAGCATCAGTTGTTGGATTGGAAATTCTGAAGGAACAGGATATTCTGAAAGGAGGCGGTGAGCAGCCAGAGGTTGTGGTCCATCTGCATACCAATGACACAGGCAGAAAGAGAGATGAGGTCTGCACAGGGAGTTAAGTAGGAAGTTGGCAAGCAGGACCCCTAGGATTGTAATTTCAGGATTACTTCCTGTGCTATATGCCAGTGAGGCTTGGAATAGGAAGATAGTACAATTAAATATATGGCTAAAGAGCTAGTGTAGGAGGGATAGCTTTAGGTATGTGGGTCATTGGGATGTCTTCTGGGGCAGGTGGAACCTGTACAAAAATGACAGATTGCACCTAACTGGAGGGGGACTAATATCCTGGCTAAGAGGTTTGTTACTGTCATTTGGGAGAGTTTAAAGTAATGTGACAAGGGAGTGGGAGCCAGTATGTCAGCAAGTAAAGTGACCAAGGAGGAGTTTGAGACTAAGGTCAGTAAGACTAAGAGGAAGAACAGACAGGGAGAGGTTACTGATCACAATGGAACTGACAGTCTGAGGCACGTTTGTTTTAAAGGTTTTGCAAGATGGACTGATTAGTAAAGTTAGATCTCATGGAATTCAGAGTAAGCTTGCTAATTGGATACAAAATTGTCTTTATGTTTGAAGACAGAGGGTGTTGTTTTTTGGACTGGAGGCCTGTGACCAGCAGTGTTCTAAAGAGATTGGTACTAGGTCGACTTTTGTTTGTCATTTATATAAATGATTTGCATAATGATAAAGGAGACATGGGTAGAACATAGAACATTACAGCGCAGTACAGGCCCTTCGGCCCTCGATGTTGCGCCGACCTATCATAACAATCTGAAGCCCATCTAACCTACACTATTCCAAGTACGTCCATATGCTTGTCCAATGATGGGTAGTAAGTTTTGCGGATGACACCAAAATTGGTATTATAGTAGACAGTGAAGAAGATCATCTAACATTACAAAGAGATCTTGATCAATTGGGTCAATGGGCTGAGGAGTGGCAAACTGAATTTAATTTGAATAAAAGCGAGATATTGCATTTTAATAAAGCAGGGCTTATACAATTAATGGTTGGCCTTGGGTGATTTTGGAGAACAGATCTATGGATTGAGGTACCTAATTCTTTGAAATTTGTGTCACTGGTAGACAGGGTGGTTAATAAGGTGTTTAGCATGCTTCCTTTCATTACTCAGATAGTTCAGTGTAAGAGTTCGGACATCATTTTGAGGTTTTACAGGACGTTGATGAGGCCTCTTTCAGAGTACCGTGCGCAGTTCTGGTCATCCTGTTTTAGAAATGATATTATTAAACTGCAGAGGATTCAGAAACGATTTACAAAGATGTTGCTGAGAATGAAGGATTTGAGTTATAAGGAGAGGCTAGATAAGCTAGGACTTTTTTTTCACTGGAGTGTAGGAGGTTGAGGGGGATATTAAAGAAGTTTATAAAATCATGAAGGTTTATAGATCAGGTGAACAGCAAAGTTCTTTTCCCTAAGTTCAAGACTAAGGGGGCATATATTTCAGGTGAGAGGAGGAAGATTTAAAAACGATATGAGCGGCAACTTAAATTATGCAAAGAGGTTCATGTGTGGAATGAACTTCCTGAGGAAGTGGTGGATGTGGACACAGTTATAAAGTTTAAAAGACATTTGGATAAGTACGTGAATTGGAAAGGTTTGGAGGGATATGGGGCAAACACAGCCCGTTGGACTAGTTTAATTTGGAAACTTAGTCGGCATGGACTGGTTGGGCTGAAGGATCTATTTCCATGCTGTATAACTCATATGATTCCTGTGTACCCTACTAGTCCGTACAAGCCATTTTGAAAAAGACCTGTTTATTCCTCCTTTGTTTTCTGTCAGCAACGAGTTCTCAATCCCATAGCCCCAATCTCCTGCTTAGCTCTACCTACTAATCTCTTAAGTGGAACTTTTTCGAAAGCATGTTATCAGCATGGAGCTAAAATAGTAACATGAATTTACTGTTAGATTAAGAGAAAATAGTGTATCTTTGAAGTGATGTAACTATTAAGTAATATGCATAAACCTTTTACTGTTCATCAAGAATGGGTTTAGCTTCTGTCAAAGATATCAAGTGGGCATCTTTTCCCACAAGCTATCAGTATCACCAAGAATGATCGTTGGCCGTGAAACTACCCAAGATATGCTAAATCATATCTAACATTGAGATGGCGACTGTAGTGAAGACTATGGCAGTTATAGCATGCTGGCAGCTGTGACCTCCACTACTTCCTATTAACAGAAACCAAACATGACTGCTTCCCTTGAGCTGGTTAACCGAGTTGATGTCAAGGAATATGAGATTTTACAGCATTGCTGTGCACAAGCACAAAAATAATTCTGCTTTCATGCTACAAAGCTAAAATTCTTTTTTTTTGTTATATTGTAGAACCCGTAATTCAAATTAACACATGGATTGGACCAACTGGCCATGGAGACCAATGTCAGACAGTTGAGCAGTTCTCATCAGGACAGACTGCAGGGACTTGTCATAGTGAGCTCTTCTTGGAGGATATTCAGACTGATGAAGACAAACTTAATTGCAGTCTTCTTTCTTCAGAGTCTACATTTATGCCTGTAACCAATGCAATGTCTCCTCTTTCACCTTCCAGCGATCTAAGGCTTCCGGGACATATCCTGGCTGTAGAGACTGATGTTATGTCATCATTGCATTTGGAAACTGGCGATATGCATAAGGATAGCGATGATCAAAAATATCAGAGGGCTGCAAGAAGAACAGAAAACTATGGAGGATGGATGGAAAAAGCCATCGATAAAAGTAAAGAAGGGAATGACAGCAAATTGTTCCATGTATCCAATACAATCAAATCATGTGTAAATATTAGTTCAAATGTAAACAAATGCCTAGAGTTGGCTGCATTAACAAAAGAGCACAGTTTGCTGGATAACAGATTCCCCAAACAGCCACAAATGGAAGTTGACCAGAAGATGGTGGGAGAAGACTCAAAGCCAGATAAATCTGGTTCATCTGTAACAATTGAGCCAAATCCAGAACTTCTAAATAAAATTAATACAGCAGCCATAAAGATTCAAGCACTCTGGCGAGGATTCTACATCAGGAATTGCAATAAGAAGGGGAAGGAAGTACGTTGTGAAATCCGGCTGCGTAGGATGCAGGAACATGTACAGTACTTGACTGAGGAAGTAATCAGGTGAAATACTTGAGAGGGAGGGGTTCATTTCTCTTTTTGAGAACTCTGATTAAATATATCTTAATTAATCAATCTCAGATTTAAACCTAAGAATTGACTTAGCATGAATTGCTATTTGTAGATGAGAGTTCTATCACTGTAGGTGTAGATCTATTTCCTAACTTCATTGTTGAAAGGTCTGACTCAAAGTTCTAGACAGTGCCTCTGAGGCTTAGTTGCCCTAAGGTAAACTCTGAGGCAAAAGTGAGGACTGCAGATGCTGGAGATCAGGCACCATCTGAGGCGCAGGAAGATCAACGTTACGGGCAAAAGCGCTTCATTCGGAATTCCTGATAAAGGGCTTTTGCCCGAAATGTTGATTCTCCTGCTCCTTGGATGCTGCCTGACCTGCTGTGCTTTTCCAGCACCACATTCTTGAATATACATTCTAAGGCTCTATGTAAAAATAGAGCCCTACCCTGTCTATTGCACTATTAACTTTAGAACTCTGGTCACATCACCCTTTTGCCTTTTAATTTTCAGAGACTTAGTTTGTGTAATCCTCCTTTGTAATTTAACCCTTGGAGTACACATTATCATTTTGGTAAGTCCACATTGTAGTCCTTTTGACAGTAACATACCTTTTCTAAGGTTTAGTCCCCAGAATAGTTCATAGGACATGAGCACTGGACTAACCAGAGCTTTGTGTTGCTGTAGCATGACTTCTTCTCCTGCATTTCTGTCCTCAATAAGTAGTGGTTAATGTTGCATAAACCTTTTGGATCATTTTCTGTGTCTTTTTGTGATATTTAAATGAGATGTACCTGGATCCCAAAGTCATTTTGGTTCTTCGTTGTTCCTCACTTTTCATTCTTTGGGAAATCCTAGAACATACAACAATACAGCACATTCCAGGCATCTACCACCCTTTGTGTTTTTAAAAAACAACTTGCCTCATGCATTTCCTTCATTTTCCTGCCCTCGCCTTAAACCGATGCCACCTAGTATTTGATGATCAATGTTGAGTTGGCAAGTTAGATACAAAATTGACTTAATCATAGATAGCGGGTACTTGTGGAGGGGTGTTTTTCTGATTGGAAGTCTGAGACCAGTGGTGTTCTGTTAGGATCATTACTGGGACCTCTCTTGTTTGTAATACATATAAATGATTTGGATAAAAATATAAGATATCTGATTAGTAAGTTTGCAGACAGCATGAAAATTAATGGTGTTTTGGAAAGTGAGGAAGGTTATCAAAGGATACAGCAGGATTTGTATAGATTAGTTGGAAAGTTGGGTAGTGAAATGATAGATGGAGTGTAATCCAGACAAATATGAGGTGATGCATTTTGGGAGGTCAAATGCAAGAGAAAAATATATAATAAATGGCAGGACCCTTAGGAGCATTGATAATGAGGGGAATCTTTGGGTGCGAGTCCATAGTTCCCTGAAAGTGATAACATAAGTGAATAAAATGGTTAAAAAAGCATATAGCATACTTGCCTTCATCAGTATGAAAGTCGCCAAGTCTTGTGGTCGCTGTATAAAGGTATTAGTTAGGACACATTTGACGTATTGTGTTCAGTCCTAATGGCCACACTACAAAAAAGATGTGGAGGCTTTGGAGAGAGTGCAACGTGAATCACCACTATGTTGTCTGGATTGGACTATATTAGCTTTAAGGAAATTTTTGACAAACTTGGATTATTTTCACTCAAGTGTCAGAGGTTGAGGGACAATCTGATAGAAGTATATCAAATTATGAGAGGCATGGATGCAGTGGATAGTCAGAGTCTAAGTGAATGAACTTGCATTTGCTTACACTGAAATCTATTTGCACAGTCACTTAATTAATACTTGTATACACTTATGCTTGCATTTAATCTGCTTACACTGATTCTGATGATTTTTGAGTCTTCGTAAATTTGGGTATGTCACTTTTTACTCCCATCATGTAGGTCACTAAAACGTTTGATCAATTATTGCAATCCGAAATAGATCCTTGCAGAGCACTGCTAAACACTGCAAAATACATCTTGTCACTTGAAGTAGTTGGTCTTTGTTGCTGTTCTCTGTCCCAACGTGCAATTTTCTAACCAGGTCTGTAACCTGTCTGCAATGTCACGTTTCAAATTTAATTAACAGTTTTTTTATGAAGAGCATTATCAAATATCTCTTAAGTCTGTACGAGTCACGTCAAGGTTTGCAGAAATCTAGCCCAGCATCTAGTAATTTTCCAACAATTGATATTGGATAATTGGTGCATTATGAGTGCACCAATTTCATGAAATGGTGCACTATTTCATCTGTCTTGAAAAGTACAGTAATTTGCAATTTTCCAATGTAACAGATGGATCCCAAATCAAGTTCACTTTGGAAGACTTTCACCAGGTTTGTAGGTAACAAAGAATAAATGGGTACGCAAATGGTGAGAACAATAGAGTCTACAGAGGGTCATAAAGCAGTTAAGTGAGTGGGCAAAAACTTGGTAGATGAAATATAATATTAAGAAATGGTAGGAAGAACAGCAGAGTTGAATATTATTTCAATAGAGAGACTCTGTACAGTGGGCTTTGGATTATTTATGCATGGATTACAAAAAGCTAGCATATGTGTTACATGGGTAATAGGGAAAACAAATCGACAGCTGGTCTCTTTCAAAGGAATAGAGTGTTACAGTAGGGGACTCTTGCTGAAACTGCACCAGGTGCTAATTAGACCACAGCTAGAATAGTTTTGTTCCCCTTGTACAAAAAACAGAAATTGCTAATGAAACACAGCAGCATCTACGGGAAGAAAGCAAAGTTAACATTTTCAAGTCTGGTGATTCTTCTTCAGAACTTTCCCCATATCTAAGGTAAGATATTATTGGCATTAGGGACAGTCCAGAGACATTTTATTACATACATTCTGTGTATAGAGGGATTTTCTTGGACATGTGAAGAATAATAGAAGACCTTATTAAAATATATAAGATTCTGAGGGAGCTACCTATTGGATGCAGAGGGATTGTTTGCCCTTGTGGGAGAGTCTAAGGCCAGAGGATATAATCCGAGTAAGGAGTCACCCATTAATACAGATGAAGAATTTCTTCTCTGAGTGTACTGAATCTGTGGAATTCTTTACCTTGGAGAGGTGTTAAGGCTAGATTGTTAAGAATATTCAAAGCTGAGGTAGGCAGATTTTTAGTTGCTAAGCATCAAAGATCATGGGGATAAGGCAGGAAAGTGGCACTGAGGATTATCAGTTCAATCATGATCTCATTGAATGGAAGAGGAGGCTCAAGAAGCTGAGTGCCCTATTCCTGCTCTTATTTGCACAGTCACTTAATTAATACCTGTATACACTTATGCTTGCATTTAATCTGCTTACACTGATTCTGATGATTTTTAAGTCTTCGTAAATTTGGGTATGTCACTTTTTACTCCCATCATGTAGGTCATTAAAACGTTTGGTCAATTATTGCAATCCGAAATAGATCCTTGCAGAGCACTGCTAAACACTGCAAAATACATCTTGTCACTTGAAGTAGTTGGTCTTTGTTGCTGTTCTCTGTCCCAACGTGCAATTTTCTAACCAGGTCTGTAACCTGTCTACAATGTCACGTTTCAAATTACAGTCTTATGGCCTGTAGTTAGGACATATGCAATATGCTCACCTAATTTCAAATCCTGGAATGAAAACCTCTGGTATTAGGAATTTGATAGTTCTTAATGCATTATTTTCTTGATGTATTATTTTGCTTACATTAATTTTATTAAGTTTGGTGTTTCATATATTATGAATTTCACTGGGTGTGCCATGTTGTGAAGTTTGCATTAATATTTAGTAGAGGAAAAGGAATTGTTCAGTATGTTCAGCATTTCTTATTTCATTGGCAATATCGCTGTTATCGGTTTTGAAGGGGCCCCGAATCTCTTAAAAGTGTCAGAATCTTTAAAGGAAAACATTGCTGAAGGGGAAGTGAGAAAAAGTATTTTTCTAACTTCCCTTCGCTCTCTCCCTCATCAATATGTCCTAAACGACCTGCATACTCTCCGTTATACTCCCTACTTCTCGAATGCGTGCTTTCCAAAAATGTTTCAATTTTGTTTATCTATGCTTGGACCTTTGTAGATGGAGGAAAGAATATGAAGAAGAACGTATGCAGAGGATGGTGCAGGAAGAAGCTATAAAGTTTTTATGGAACCAGGTAATTTTTCTTGATGCTTGTGGCTCAATGAGATTGCTTATCCCAAAAATAAATGAATTTATTCCCAACACATAACTATGTCTTTTAAAATTAAATATTGTTAATGAAGGGCATATTGCATATATTCATATTTCCAATAATCAAAGAGTATCAAAAAAGGAAACATTTAGACTGATACACTATTAATATTTCCTTGAAGAAGCACTTGGATAATGCAGAAGCTTGAGATAGTTACCTTAAAATAGAACTGTCATGCCCAGTAAAAAGCATACGTACCTTAAAACATGGTTTGTGTCGTAGTGGAAGCATCTGGATCTCCCATTATTTATTCAAAAACAGACCGTGATAAACTCTTAAGATAGCTGCCAAGAGGTGTCCGGTGAAATTTGCAACTCAAGACAGTCTATCATGATTCTGCAAAGTACCAAACTATGTTATAGTGATTGGGAGTATTCTCCTTGAACTGATGTGTATATATACAGCATTCCTTGTGGAATTTCACGCTTGCCACTGTTGAAATCTATCCCAAAACACTGGCACCATGTATTCCTAGGTGCTGTCTCCAAAGTTACAATGTAACAAAGGAGAGCTGACCAGGCTAGTTATCCACAGCTTATGAAAGACTATTTTCACTTTCTATTGAATGTCACTTCAGCAACACAGCAACTAAATAGTTGACGTTCTTGAGCCCCTTCACCTGTTGATCAATTTTACGACTGGAAAAAAACACACTTTAAACTCACCGTTTGGTTTTTTTTCAGAGTTTGTCTTTTACTCATTTACTGTTGTGCGTCACCCACTATTAATAGAATATAATTACTGTCTGACAAATTAACTTGGGAAGTTTTCACTGTAAATGTAGATGTAAGACTTTACAATAGCAATACAAAAATTTTAAAATGGGGTCTGAATTGTACCACATGCTCTGAAAACAAAATACTTGAATGTTAACTCCCATGCTCTACACCCTTGAAGTTTAACTGGTACATTACAAGGCCTTTTTAAAATTTCCAAAGGCCACTATGTATTTATGTCTCTGTGGCCACTTATCTGGCCCATTTTGAATCGAAGGTCGGCCACATTAATGTATAATCTTCCACTTCCCACATAATCATTTTGGCCCTAGCATGACGTTCACCATTATCTAACTCCATCTAAAGTCACCAGACATGGTTACGATTGGGGAGATGGAGATCTGTAAACACTTTCTCACTCAGGTCACAACAGTCCTGATGGTGCAATGTCTGAAACCTCTCTTCTTCGATCCTTTTATAATTGGTCTGATTGGCAATATTGATACAACAGCAATGGTCCTATCCAATCCATACTCAGTAGTCTTTCCTGTTTTCAACATGCTGCTCTTTATAACTTTAATAAACCCGATAACACTGTCTCTGCTCTATTCCCAGAGGCCTGCACCAATACCAGGATCTGTTTAAAGACTCCAAATAGAAAACTATTCCACTTGAAGAGAACTTTTTTGTTTCCCCTTTAACATGAATACTCTGTGTTCAGAGCTGCCAAACAGAAATGATAGGCTGATCCAACCCCACTGCAATTAGCTTCCTATTTACCCTTTGCTCCTTATTTAATTCAAATGGTTGCCATGTTACAATCAGGAAACCAAATAATCATCTTTCTGAATACTCACCAGCCCATAGTGGTTGAGGGGAAATTGCACAAAACTAATTACAGGCTTTCCCATCAAATGGGTAATCCCACAGGTTGGAGATGGGTTTAAAATTTTGACATCTGACCCAAACCAACCCACTCATTCTTGAGTATTAGCATTCAGCCCAATAAGTAAGTGATTGGAAATTAATATTAAATGTGCAAAACATATGTATATGCATTTAATCTTATGGATTATGAAAATATCATTTAGATGGCATGTTTCCATTCTATTGTTCTTTTCATCTTTGATGCAGGTTCGGAGCCTACAAGAATGGCAAATATGCATGACGCAGAAGCAGAATGGAGTATTGCAGCCTGACACTAAAGAATCAATTTCCCCTCAACATATGTTTATCCACTCATCTCAATGCATGCCACAGTCTCACCTCTTGAATAACCACCTGAGTCCAAACTCTGGACAAGATACTCACTTGGGTTGTTCATTGCAAGAGTTTCCCGATTCTGGCTTTCAGTCATCAGACATCACCCGTAATTGTCTCCAAGATTCCCTGAATTCTCATCGGAGTTCTTCAGCAGGGAGCACGAACACAGTTGTAGAAGTCCCCTGTGTTGTTACAAAAGACAGTGAGTGTTTGACTGAAGAGCTTCAGGAGCCAGACACCCTAGATTCCAGTCTCACACCCAGCAGTAAAGAAAATTCCGATAACAGCGAACAGGACAGCAGTCTTATACAGCAGTATCTTAATTCATTAAGGCAACTAGATGCTGAAGAAGATGAACCAAATTTTAGCAGGAGAACAGAATGCAGTACTATGAACAATGTTCATGATTCCCTCTGTGGTGCTTCAGTGCAAATGTCTGGAGATTCTAATACCAAGTTTCCAGAGGTTTTCTGTCAGGCACAAGAGGGTGTCATTGAAATTGACATTGTGGACTGTGTAGATGTGCAAGGAAAAAGTCACGAGCCAATTTTGAAGCATTGTGTAGATGCCAATAACTAAGTAACTGCAGTCAGTTAGGAACAGTGCTAATAAAATCATTTTCTGACAAGATGCATACTTATGTGAAAGCAATATTTGAAGGCATTGAAATATTCCATATGCTGAAAATGCTACATTTGAAAATGAAATGTTATCGTGATAATTATATAAAATACCAATTTTCAGAAACTTTGTTAGGATATGATTTAAATGGAACACTAATATTTAATTATTTAGTTTTTTTCTTGTCAACATTCCAGCTAACAATGATTTGCAGCCCCAATATCTACAATCTTAACATTTTTGAATGGCTTTTACTGTTCTGAAAAAAGATTTCCTCTCTTCTCTTCTGTTGATGTACTGAGCCATTCACAATTCCTGGTTCAAAATCCACACATCCCTTGACATCTCCTCTCAGCATGATAGCACAACCAAGATTATTGCATTCCTGTATCATCGTGGTGATTTCACACACCACACTAGTAAAACATATGTAGCAGCAATCTAGAATGTCATTAGTTTGCCAATTTGCTTCTGTTTGTAGCCTTTATTTGTGGAAAAATATTCTTCATTGCAATAAGTTATTTCTATGTGTGAGGTGTTGCTCTTGTTGGACTGATTTAGCACTACTCCTCTAAGAAAGGAATAGATTATTATAGTTTTGACAGATTTCAGCAACCATAATTTCTGTCCATTCTAAATTATCCTATGTTAGTAAACAGTTTTTATGTCCCAAGGATTCTAATTAATGAACAGTTGATGGACAACAGAAAACAGTTAATCAAAAGCAGAAATATTATATTTTAGTATGTATTATGGAGTTTTTTTTTAGAAAAACACATGAAACCATAAGCAGTTACGAGTGTGCATTGTTTTACTATTGTGGAATAATTTATTTGTCATTCCTTGGGAAAGAGCAAGATTTATTGGAACTTCAAACCAAAAATTGATGAGGTTAAATTGCAAATATAGTTCTGAGATGCAAACCATTTGGTCTCCATTCATAGAAAAAGCTGTAATGGGACAGTACTTTAACCAGCTTATTGCCCCTGATCATTATTCCATAATTCTTCTTGTGTCTGTGAGCATCGGTGAAGATAAACCCAGCCTGGATTGTGATGTCAAGTAATTTACCAAACTGTTGTTACCTAGCATCACTTAGAAAATTAACTTTGACTTGTCAAAGCCTGGAAAATATATCCTGCATTTTGCTCTGCTATCTGTGATGAGGTGGAGCAATCAATTTACTGGAGAATTACTTTTGTGAAATTATAGCAGAAATAAAAAACAAAGCAGACTGGTTTTGCCTTTACTATTAGGTCTTGTTTTGTGTAACTATGGGGTTTGGAGCAAATCCTGTTGAGCTTCATTACACATTAGACATGTGGCATGAAACAAGCTACTGATCTGAGAGCTATTTGCAATTGAACTTGTACATAGAGATTAAAACTGAAGAAAACACTACTAACACTGAAAAAAGTTAGATTCCTTATTTGAGTGATTTATCGTTTCATTTTCTGTAATGAATATTTAAATGCTCATAATATTAGGATTATTGATAAAATGCATGATACATATATCTTTGATACATTCAAGTAGTTTCTATTGACATTTATGGCAAATAATAACTAACCACTAAAATATGCACGTAGATCTTACTCACAAATATTGCAATTTTCAAATAAATTGCATTTTACAATGGTAGTATAAAGAAAGAAAATAGTATCTAAAGAATTAAGTGACTATTTTACTTTAGTGTAACCTAGACGCATCTATTTTTACTGGCAATTTTTACACTTTTTCCAAATGTTGCAAAGTTCTTTTCGACCTTTGTTAGTTTTGGTTCACGGATGTATATCCCATCAGAAATGCGAATTTAAAATCTATGAGCCATAATTGTCTGTGTCATATGTGAAGATTGTTAATCATAAGGGGGGGGGGAGAAGAAAAGAGTTAGGAAGTGAGATGAGCAAACTGTTAAGTCACTGAGAATTCCCAGTCTTCCATGTAGACATTTTTGTGGTATTATTTTCATTGGTTTAACCTGTAGGGTTTTAAAATCTGGGTCAAATTTGTTTATTCTTGGAGCAAAAGCATACTGGAGTTAAAATTCATACATTTGTGCATACTGGAGTTAAAATTCTCTGCACCATCCAATGAAGACAAAGATTATGATAATTCAATTCCAAAAAGGTTAGTGTCTCTGCAAAACAATCTTTTTGCAAAATTAAAGTAATTTTTACCTTCTTTCTGCCTTTTTCAAATTTAGCTTAAACACTACTGACTTTTAATTTTTCTATGTTTATACTGTTTTATTGGGGTGAGAACTTGAAATGCAGTTATTTATTATTCAAATTTAAGTTATCTGTATAGTAATAAACTTTTTTAGACATATTGGGTTTTTAAAACAAATTTATTTTGTGGTTTATTTAACTGATTTATGAAACTGAGCAGCGATATTAATCTTCATTTGTACATAAGGTTTACTTTATACAGTCAGCTATCTATTTTATTTGAAACAGTCCATAATCTAATGTTTTAAAACAGCTAAACAAGCAATTAAGGTTCACAAACAGTTTACAGAAGTACCTTGTACCCCGGTCTCAGATTAGATCTTTAAGTTTAGTCTGTGCATATCTGTCATATATACACCTTTTATTACCTCCTCTAAGCAATCTTTCCCATGAGTTATCTGAAGTTGTTTGTTATTTTATAGAGATAAGATAGGGGGAAATTAACAGTTGCAGCAAATTGAAATTAAAATGTGAGTTCCATCAGCTGAAAAACATAAATGAGTTACTGTTTTAGAAATTGACTTTGTGATGATAGGTCTCTACTCAAAATATCAACTTTCATAAATTTTAGGATCCTCCCTTTTGGCATTTAAATTTAATAATCAAGGGAGAAACAACTTGATATTAAGTGAGTGGAATCTGGGCCAAAAATCTGCAGATGTTGAAAATCCGAAACAAAACCAGAAATTGCTGGTAAAAGTTCAGCTGGTTTGGCAGCATCTGTGGAGAGAGAGAATGTTTTGGATCCAATCCTCCTTTTTCATTGTTTTACTTTGTTCTTAATTTCCCAATAGATTGACAAATTTAGCATGCAAGCTGATAAGTCAGTCCATTCACGACATGAGCTCAACATTGAGACCAAAGTCCAAATTATAGCTTGATGGAAGTTAATTATGTTGAAGGGATTAGTTTGAGCACTCTCTCTAGAGTCGAATGCAACAAAGTAGACTTAAAAAAAAAACTATTCTTGATCTGAATTGTGGCACAATTTAACCTTGAGCAATTACAATACAGCCTACGAAATTTGGGTGCTATTTAACCTGAACAGGGTGCACACGCTTTCACCCAAAAGCTTGTCCCAATTAAGTACGGATCAAGAAAATTATTTTGTATGAAGGTGTAAACTATTATTTCTATATTTGAATGGCAAGATTGTGGCCTAGTTTGTTTATGTTATATTTATTTGAATATTTTCGTACTTTTTTGTATACCAGTTTAAAACTTAATAAAATGAGTTTCAAGCATCTGAGTAAAATTTTGAGAAAGTTTGTCATTTGTCATTTCTCTTTTATTTAATTTTCACCTATTTTGTGATCGGAATATTTCCTACATTTACACAACAAATGGAAGTGTTAAGAATTTAAAGAATTATGGTGGGAGCGTGAAATATTTTAATTCTATCCATTGGAATAGAAAACAGCATTGTACTGGAGACTTTAACTTTCAGTTAAATAGTCAGCTGCAGTGTCTCAGCCTCATTTAATTGCATTGGAGTGGTGATGAAATTTACCTGACCTTTTTCCTGAGCTGTGCATAAATACAGTGTTTCAACTGGGAAGCTGGCACCGATAGGAAACAGCTGAGTCTCTAACTGCTAGAAGAAAAGTGGTAAATTTAAGCTACTGGAAACCTGAAACAAAAACAAATGGTATTGAGACCAATTAAGTTAAATATTTCAAGTGTAGACCCCATTTATTATTTCTTATGAATAGCACTTTAAATAAAACAATGAAAGAAAGGAAAAAATAACTTGTACACAAGACGAGAGCTAAAATCATCAAAGTATTAAAATGGAACATAGATGATTAACATGATACTGTAAGGAGACTTCATTAAAGATATTTAAGGTTTAAAATATGCTGTTTGAACTCAATCTGAACCACCTCCGATATCTTCCTTGAGATATAAATGCATGACACTTGCATGCATGTAAAGAAAATGTTACTGCATTTATGTTGCCTTTGGGTGCAATGTATTTGCTTAACATGGACCAAAAAATAATAGTTTTGCTCACTGGTGCCATAAACTTGAACTCAAAGCTATACCCATTATAGGAAAGCTGTCAAGTACAGAAGAGAATGGGAAGAAGATTTGCTTTAGTTGACAGATATGTGAGAAAATCAGAGAAACTAGATATAATAGATTACCCAAAACTGACAGACTTCTGTAAACTTTCAAGAGAGCCACTGAGGTGATGAGTTCAGCTTTCTTTTTCAGTAGTGAGTTATGATATGGAATTTATTACCTAAAAGGATTTGGAGGCAGATTCTTAAATGGATCTATGTTGTTTACTTCAACTACACCTTGTCAGAGCAATGCCTCATTCTACACCGTTCAATTCTGCACAATTCTCATGATTTCCCTGGAAATAGAAGGTCTGTGTTTATCCAGACGTTCCCCTTTTCTTTCGAAAAAGATTGCATGAGCTATCATTTGGAAATTATTCCATGCACTTAGTTGAAGATTAAACACAGTCCAATGTGTTTCTGAGGTCACGTTGCTACTCTGGGGAATACACAAACCAAAGAATCATCATATCCCTATAGTGTGGAAGCAGGCTCTCATGCCCATCGTGTCTACAGTGGCGTTCTGAAGAGCATCCCAACCAGACCCACCCTAGCCTTGTAACCCTATATTTCTAATGGCTAACCCACCCAGCCTGCACATCCCTAGACACTGTGGGCAATTTAGCATAGCCAGTCTACCTAACTTGCATATGTTTGGACTGTGGGAGGAAACCCAAATAGACATGGGGAGATTGAGCAACCACACAGAGTTTAGCATGCACGTACCTTGAAAGGCAAATGGAAGAGGGAAATATGGGTCCAAATGAGTGCATTTGAAAGAGGGATTCTCTTCACCTGAATGGCTGTAAGCAATATTAAGATGTTTGTTTTTCAAGCTTCCCTGATGTTGAGTCCAATGTTGGGTGCAAATTACTGGGGTTGAGGTGAGGCCCATAGTTGGGATAGGAAGAATCAAATGAGGCTATTTTGAGTTAAGGTCAAACAAAAAAAAAACAGCCACGTTTGCAAAATATACATGATAGACTCAAAATAATGGAAAGAAAATGAGGAGCAAATATTTCGTCAAGTTGGAGTACAAAAATGAGAGGGCAATAATAGTTGAGGACTTCAACTATGCAAATATCAACTAGGATACAAGCAATTTGAATGGTACAGACAGCACAACATTTAAGAAAACGTTTTAATCCCAGTATGTGTGATGCCCAACAGGAGAGGGTGCAATTCTAGGTTTTGACTTAGTAAATGAATCTGGGCAGATTGATGAAATAACTACGGTTGACAATTTGGGAGTGAGTGATCATAATACAGTTACATTTATCATCATTATGGAAAAGGAAAGGAGAGAACAGGAGTGAAAATTCTAAACTGGGGGAAGGCAAACTTTACAAAGCTGAGGGCTGTTCTGGGAAAAGTGATTACAGCTACTTGAATCAAAGACAAATCCGTGGAAACCTTCCAGAAGTGAGATTCTACAGGCATAGTGTCAACATGTTCTTCTCAAAGAAAAAAGGGTGGTTCAGCTAAATTGAGAATTGTTGCTTCATTTCTTGAAATCTAAACCTAGAATTGTTTCCTCTCTTGTTTGGTTTGTCAAATGGTGGCAAAAATAGTATTCTTAAATGCAGTTCAATTTGTGCCTTCTGTGCCTTTCACACTTTGTTGATATTTGGATAATTGAAGTCCTCTGCTATTATTGCTGCGTATTTTTGACTCAGAAATTTGCTCATTTGCTCATTATATGTTCATTTCTAACTCAGAAGCTTATGGAGTAAGATAAAGCAAATGAAGACAGTAAATGACAATCTGGAAAAAATAGTAATACTTCAGGAAACTTTTAGAGATTTGTGAAATATATAGGGCTGAAGTGGAAAATGAAATTCAGAAGGCAGAGAGGACGTGAATAAATATTGGTCAATGAAATTAAGGAATGTCCAAAGATATTTTACCAGGCCATTAGAAACAAGGTGATGATTAAGATACAGGCAAGGTACTAGAGGATTGGAGATTTCCCAACGTAATTATTCATAAAGAGTACAGGGGATAGGCCAAATAATTATAAGCTGCTCAGTCTGACCTTGGTGGTGGGCAAATTACAAGAACAGATACTGAGCGTGAGGATTAACCGTTACTTGGAGATGCACCTGTTATTTGGGGATAGTCAGCATGTTAAGGGAAGGTTGTCTTATTAGCTTGGTTTTTGAGGCAGTAACAAGGAGAACTGGCAGTGCAGTGGATGTTCTCCACATGAATTTTAGTAAGGCATTTGACAACATCCCAAATGGCAAACTGTTGAAAAAAATTAAAGCCCAATGATTACAAAATAATGTGTTGAGTTGGATTCAAGATAGACTCAATGACAATAGTGAAGGTAGTGGTTGATGGATGTACTTGCAAGTGGAAAGCAATTTCCAGTAGTGTTCTACATGGCTTAGTTTTGGGTCTCATACCTTTTATGTGTCTCAAAGGTGGTCCTTTTTTTCTAAAAGCTGTTCCTTTTCCCAAGTATAATGTGTCCTTGGTTTTTTTCAGATTGAACACAAACAGGCCAGGCTCTCAAACGGCTGGGTTTGGTACAGAGATAAAAGGCCTTTTTGCCTATATGTAAACAGATAAGTCTTCAGGGCAAAGCTTTTATGTTTTTAGAAGTAACCTGTATAAGTCAAGAGGGCGTGGCCAGCTCTCTAGCTGCACAGTTCAGTCCAGAACTAGTTAGGGAGTTCAGCTGTGGAGCTGTGTGGAAAAGGCTGCTAAACTCTCTCTCCTTCTGCCCTTCTAACTAACCTGTCAGCCTTTGTTTTATTTTTACTATGTTTAAAGGGGTTTGCTTATTGGGACTGTTGTGTATATTCAGAACAGCATAATTAAGTCTAGTTTGGATAGACTGAATTTTGTAGGGGTTTTTTATTCTGTTGTTTGAATTTCATTGTGTAATTTTGTGAATAAATTTTGTCTGTTTTAAACCTGGTAGTTGACCTAGCTAATTTACTCCAGGTAATTTTCACTGTACACTTACTGAAAGAAATTGCAAAGTTATCATCTGGGCTGATAGCTTAAGAATGTTTTGAATGGTTTGGCCTAGTCTATAACATAGGGTATAAATGATTTATTCTTAAATGTGACAGATCTGATTGGGAAATTTGCAGGCTACATAAATTGGGGGTAGTTAATATTGAAGAGAATGACTATTAACATTGGAAGTTTTTAATCATTTGGTTGAGTGAACAGATATGTGGCAATTGGAATTCAATTCCGAGAAGTATGTAGTTATGTATTTGGGAAGGGCGAAGATAACAGCAGAGATTCCTGAAGGTGGAAAGATAAATAGATAAGGTGGTAAAGAAGGCATGTGGAATTCTTCCCTTCAATTGATGAAGCTTTGAATACAAGAGCAGCAATGTAATGCTGGAACTATTTAAGACACTGGTTAGGCCACAGCTTGGGTTTTATGCACAGTTCTGCCTTCCATGTAATGAGTGACCAGAATTGCTTTATGGCGCATGCAGGGGAGATTTACAAGAATGTAAATCAATAATTGTAGATATGATCAATATTGGACCGGCTAAGTTTGTTTTCCTTTGAATAGAGGGAGGTTAAGGTGACTTAATTGTGGTGTGCAAAACAATGAAGAGCTTGGATTTCCTCGATTTCCTAGTGGAAGGACGGGTGAGCACAGATTTAAGGTGATTGGTAAAAGGGTTAGAATGGACTCGAGACAAAGCTTTTTCACCCAAATTTAATGCTGAGAATCTCTCAATTCATTTAAAGGAATGTGGATTTTTATGTATAGCTCTGTAACCCACAAGGTTTTGGATCAGGTGCTAGAAAGTGGGATGAGAATATGTAGCTAGTGCAGACATGATATGTAGAGTGGCGTTCTTCTGTGCTATAACTTTTTGTGGTTCTATGATTCCACTGCTATTTATTTCAACCTTTTTGATGGAAGCCATCATTCTATTAGCTTCACAATTATACCAGTCCACTAGCTTTCAGAGGTTACCGTACATGGAGCTGTTAATCTTTCTGTTCCTCTAAAGGTCCAAGTTTCTCATCAGTTAGGAAATACTGGCTTAAATTCTCCAACTTGGCAAATTGCGTAACATCACCTGCCATTTAAATATATATAAAGCGTAATATTTGGCTTGATGTCCTGAAGGAATTAATGTCAGTGGATTAATTTTTTATTACTGTCTTTTCATTTGTCATCTAAAAGGAGTTTAGACAGACCTAATTATGAGGGATAGATTGTGAATGTGAGTTTAAAAAGGTTAGAAGTTCTTTAAATGGTCTGAAACTTTAGGGAATGTGCATGAGCAGTGAAAATATCAGTTATTGTCAAACATTTTAAGATCTGTACCGTCTGTAAGATAGCATTGTTCATGTGCATTTAGAATTTTTAATAGTTATTCAACTAACATAAAAGATTTCTGTGGCTGGAGTCACTATCAATCATCCTCCCTTGTCCAATCTCCCTTATTTATATGACTTCTTTCTAAGCAACCTCTTTGTGTGGCTGTAATCATTACCAATATCATTCCTTTGCTATCTTGCAGATGAGTCTGCTCCTATAGTGTGGCGATCTGCATACCTCCCTATGTTTGGTTGAACCAACTGTTTTGTGGCCTTGAGTTTATTCACAGTGAGCAGCATGCCACTTAAATATTATTTTGCAATGTTTATGTTTAACCCTGTCACTAGTTGAGGCACCAACCTTCAACTAATTGAAACTGTAACTGGATCTGCACCTGAAGATAAACTGGTGCCTAGAACAGGTGCCTAGTTTTGGTTTGTTTCTTTTCCTTCTGGCTGGCAGATTAGATAGGCTGAATGGCTACTTCCTGTTCCATTTTAAACACTATTTTCAAAGTTGATCTTAACAAAATGTTTGAAATAACGTTTTGACAAATATAGCAATTGGTCTAAAGTGTTTAGTAAATATGTTTGTGCATGGCTGAAATTGAATGAAAAACTTTGTTATGGTTCACTTTGAACAGATTGTTATGATGTCCTGTGAGTGTGGAAACCGTAATCTGGAGACATGATTGCTGCCTTCTCCCTCAGCTTTGAATGCCATTATATTGCTGTTGTTCAGGGGTTATCCGAGGGCCCAGCAACATCCTTGTTTGAGTTTTCAGAATGTCAATTACCCACCTCAGTGAGTACACAGGCAGAGGTCATTGAACTAAATGCTGTTCAAAGAGGTTGCATTTCTCCAAGGTTACAGTTGGATGCCCTTGTGAAATGTTGAATGATGATCTGGTGCTGAACTCGAGATGCCACACTGCCTTATCATGGGCAATGGATGTCACCACTGCACTACTATCTGTGACTGGTGGCATATGCAACATTTCACAGTTGCTTTAACCGTTGCAATCCATTTGGTGTAGGTACACCACAATAAGGAGTGAGATTCAGGATTTTGACCCAGTGACAGTGAAAGAATGGCAGTATATTTTAAAGTAAGATGATGAGTGTTTTGCAGTTGAACTTGTGGATGGTGATGCTCCCATGAATCTGCTGTCTTTGTCCTTCTAGATGGTAGTGATCGTGGGTTGAAAGATGCTGGCTCAGAGGCCTTTCAGCATTTTGGAATTTCTACAGTGGTCCTTGCAGATGATGGACATTATTGCTACTGAGGATCGGTGGTGAAGATAATAGATGTTTGTGGATGTGATGGCGATCAAACATGTTGCTTTATCCTGAATGTTATGAAGCTTCAATGTTTTCAACCATGCTCATCTAGTCAAGGGGTATGTATTCTATCACAGTTCTGATTTATGGAGAGGAGTTGGGGACTCAGGAGGTGTGTAACTCAGAACAGCATTACTACCCTCTGACCTCTTATAGCCAATGTATTTTCAAGGCAAGTCCAGTTCATTTTCTGGAAAATGGAAATCTCAGAATGTTGATAGAGGGGTTAGAATCAGTGATGGTAATGCCTTTGAATGTCAAATGGCATTGGTTAGGTTCGCCCTTGATGGAGATGAGCATTGCTTGGCAGTTGTGTGGTATGAATATTACTTATCACTTGTCATTTCAAACCTTGACAACAACTTGTTTTGCTGCATTTGGATACAGACTACTTCAATATCTGATGAGCGAAGAGTGATGAACATTGTGCAATCAACAGTGATTATCCCCACTTCAGACCTTGTGATAAAGGGAAGACTCTTGTTGAGCAGCTGAAGATTGATGTGCCTAGGACATTACCTTGAGGAATTCCTGCAGAGATGTCCTGACATGAAGTTGACTAGCCTCCAAAAAACACAACCATCTTCCTCTGTGCTAGGTATAATTCCAACCAGTGGAGTGTTTTCACCTGACTCCTATTGACTTAATTTTGCTGGGTCTCTTTGATGCCACCCTTGATTATAAGCAGCTTTTGACGTCAAGGTAGTCACTTAACTCCCCTCTAGAATTCAACTCTTTTGTCCATGTTTGAACCAAGGCAGTAATATGGTCAGGAGATGAGCAGTCCTGGCAAAACTCAAACTGAGAGTTAGTAAGCAGTTTATTGCTACGTAAGCTGATTGCTATGACCATGTTTGTTCTGATATCATGAAACTGCATGGGGTCCAGAGTGAATTTTGAGGAGTCCCAGAACAACTATCTTCTGCTGTGGTTCTGTTCGCCGAGCTGGAAGTTGTTGTTGCAAATGTTTCGTCCCCTGTCTAGGTGACATCCTCAGTGCTTGGGAGCCTCCTGTGAAGCGCTTCTGTGGTGTTTCCTCCAGCATTTATAGTGGCCTGACCCTGCCGCTTCCGGTTGTCAGTTTCAGCTGTCCACTGTAGTGGCCAGTATATTGGGTCCAGGTCGATGTGTTTGTTGATGGAGTTTGTGGATGAGTGCCATGCTTCTAGGAAAAATAATTCATTTTTTCTGAAGTTAGGAAGTTCTGTCAAAGTCTTAAGAAACATTCAAGTCAGAGCTTCTGTAGAAGAAAAGAAAACTGCACGACATTCCTAAGCCAGACAATAATCTTGAAGGTATCAAGTGGCCGTTATGTAAATGGCATGAGAGAGCAACAGAATTTAAAAAGGTACAATGAAGTGATTTGCTGTATACAATACATTTAGCTGTGGTTCTGTTCGCCGTGGTGGACAGGCCACTATAAATGCCGGAGGAAACACCACAGAAGCGCTTCACAGGAGGCTCCCAAGCACTGAGGATGTCACCTAGACAGGGGACGAAACGTTTGCAACAAAAACTTCCAGCTTGGCGAACAGAACCACAGCAACGAGCACCCGAGCTACAAATCTTCTCACAAACTTTGAACAACTATCTTCTGATTGTACTCCATAATGCCACCACCTCTGCTGGGACTTTGTCTGTAAGTACAATTCAGCGAGTATGACTATGTCAGGCTGTTGCTTGACTAGTCTGTGAGAGAGCTCTCCCAATTTTGGATTAGCCGCATATGTTGGTAAGGAAGACTTCACAGGTTTGACAGGGTTGTTTCAGCCAATGCCTTTTCTGGTGCCTACACTGACGACAGATGATTTTGTCCTGTTCATTCCTTCTTTGAGAATTTTAATAGTCATGACCTGTTAAGGCCACAGCTGGAATATTTTACACAGTTTTGGTCACCACATTACAGGAAAAACATAATTGCTGTGGTGAGTGTGCAGAGCAGATTTAGAATAATGTTGCTGGGGTCAAATTGCAGGAATGAGAATGATTGAAATAGGCTAAGTTTGTTTGCCTTAAAATAGAGAGGCTGAGAGCTGATTTTATTCAGATGTGAAAAATTATAAGGAGCATAGATAGGATAAACTTTTTACCTTAACTGGCTGCACAGATTTAAAGTGACTGGTAGAAGGATTAGAGGAGATATGAGGAAACACATTTTCACCCAAAGGTTGGTGGATAGCTGGGATTCACTGCCCGGTTGGTGGTTTGTTGCAGAAATTTCCACAAACTGGCAATCGCTCTACTATCGTCTGATACATATCTGCAGGGAGTGACCAGACAGAGATCTATAGAGAGTTAAAAGCTGTCATGCAAGCTGTAGTAGGAAATTCCAGTGTATCTAAAAATAACATGCTGAAGACTCTAAACAAAGGATCATATAGGCCTGTGTAAAAGACCTGGATTGTTTGTTAAGTTTCTCATCTTTCAGAATAGAAACTTAACAAACAATCCAGGTCTTTTTCAATATATAATTTCAGTTACATCACACTGTAAACTTTTGCTATAAATTCAGTGTCTTACAATCTTATTCTCCACAATCACCTGATGAAGGAGCAGTGGTCCGAAAGCTTGTGCTTTCAAATAAACCTGTTGGACGAGAACCTGGTGTTGTGTGATTTTTAACTTTGTATACTCCAGTCCAACACCGGTGTCTCCAAATCATGACTGCTTTCTGAGACAGTCACAGAGATCTGAGAGAAAACAATTCTCATTTCTGTTCTAAAAATGTGAAAACTAATTTTAAGTTAAATATCACACAATACCAGATTGCTCTGAAAGCTGGTACTTCCAAATAAACCTGTTGGACTATAACCTAATGTTGTGTGATTTTTAACTTTGTACACCCCAGGCCAACACCTGCACCTCCACATCATCGCTAATTTTAAAACAGTGCCCGCTTGTCCCGGATTTACCCACTCCTTTGACATCTACCTTGTCAATAACATTCTAAATCTTATACACTTTGATCCACACACAAATACCCAAGTAATGACACAGATTAATAAGCCTCAAAAACTGAACATTGAGAAGGAATGTTAAATATGTATAGAACTTTGGGCCCATTTTGGTGGTCTCATTATTAAAAGGATGTGGATGCACTGGAGAAGATGTCAAAAGGATCCAGAAACTGACTTTTCACACCCTGTTGACATTAGGAACAGAGAAAGATAGGGCCTGAAAATTATCAGGCTAAAAGCTTCCAGATGGTTTTTCCCAAAATTAGCCAATTTCTACTTGGCCTCCCGTCTGCAGGAGTCGGGGAGTACAGATCAACTGCCTGGAAGTGGTTACCCAGAAGCACTGTATGTCAGTGCTTCAGGTCTGTAGAACCTCGCTTCTTGCCTGGATAGGATCGCACCTATAAGCTGCAGCTGTTGGTCAAGGCCTGGCTGCTTTTATTCTTGATTTTCTTCTTTAAAAAATTAACAAGTGCCTGAGATCATGCCTTGCAATTATTTACTACAGCAGTTTGTGCTCCCCTGCAGCTGGAAGACTGACCATCCAGTTTTGACAGCCCTCCATCCACCTTTAGTTTGCAAGGAACCTGTGTACATGCCGATTATGGAATTACTCTGATCAAAATTTCAGGTCAGTGATTGCTTTCTCCCAGGCTTGTAGAACTTTCCTGCCTTCTGTTATCCACAGGCTGGGTGAAGACTAAGGGAAGAGCTGATAGTATTACTGTAGACTTGAAAGAGGTTTGTATTTTTGGGCAAGAGCAAGAATTAGGTGCCATAAAAAAAAGCAACCAAAAATGGGATGGTTTTCTTGACCATTATATGGAGGAACCAACGAGACAGCATGCCATTTTGGACTGGATATTGTGTAATGAGAAGGGAATTGTTACCAATCCAGCTTTGCAAGACCCCTTGGGGATAAGTGACCATAACATGATGGAATTTCTTATCAAAGTAGAGAGTGAGACTGTTGTTTCGGAGACTAGGGTGCTGAGTCTTAATAAAATAAACTGAAGATATGAGGTGTGAGTTGGCCTTGATAGTTTGGGAGAGTTACTTAAAGGGATGACAGTGGATAGGCAATGGAAAACATTCAAGGAACACATGGGGGAGCAGCAACAACTGTTTATTCCTGTTTGGCACAAGAGCAAAATGGGTAAGATAAGCAATCCATGGCTTACAAAGGAAATTAGAGATCGTATTTGATTCAAAGAAGAAGCATACAGATTGGTCAAGATAAACAATAGGTTGAGAGCAGTTTAAAATTCAGCAAAGAAGGACTAAGGGATTGATTAAGAAGGAAAAAATACAGTACAAAAGTAAGGAGGGAACATAAAGACTGACACTAAGAGCTTCTATAGATATGTGAAGAGAAAGAGATTAGTGAAATCAAATGTAGGTCCCTTACAGCCAGAAACAGGGGTATGCATAATAGGGGACAAAGAAATGGCTGAGTAACTGAATACATATTTTGGCTCTGTCTTCACGAAAAAGGGCACAATTCAGATAGCAGAAATGTTGGAGAATGCAAGATTTAGTGAGAGGGAAGAACTGGGAAAATTGAAAGGATTGATGGTGGATAAATCCCCAGGGCCTGATAATCTATATCCCAGAGCACGTAAAGAAGTGGCTCTAGAAATAGTGGATGCATTGGTGGTCATCTTCCAGGATTTTATAGACTCTGGAAGAATCCCTGTAGATTGGAGGGTAGATAATGGTACTCCAATATTCAAAAAAGGAAGTAGAGAGAATCTGAGGAATTATAAACCAGTAAGGGAATTATAAACAGTGGGGAAAATTCTTGAATTTATATCAAGGACTTTATAGCGGAGCATTTAGAAAGCAGTGTCAGGATCAGACAGAATCAGCATGGATTTATGAGGGGGAAATCATGTTTGACAAATCTGTTGGAATTCTATGAAGATGTAACTAGAGTTGACAAGGGTGAACCAGTGGATATGATATATTTGGACTTCCAGAAAGTGTTTGACAAAGTTCCGCATAAGAGGTTAAAGTGCTTGGGATTGGGGCAATGTATTGAGATGGATAGAAAACTGGTTGGCAGAGAAGAAACAAAGTGTAGGAATTAATGGGTCCTTTTCAAATTAGCAGGCAGTAACTAGTGGGGTGCCACAGGGGTCAGTGCTAGGACCCCAGCTATTCACAATATGTATTAATGATTTGAATAAGGGAGCAAAATGTAACATTTCAAAATTTGCAGATGATACCAAGTTGGGTGGGAGGGTGAACTGTAACGAGGATGCAGAGATGCTTCAGCATGATCTGGACAGGTTGGGTGAGTGGGCAAATCAATGGGAGTATAATGGCAGTATAATTTGGATAAATATGAGATAATTCACTTTGGAAGCAAAAATAAGAAGGCAGATTACGACCTGAATGGCTGTACATTGGGAGAGGGGAATCTGCAATGGGACCTGGGTGTCCTTGTGCACCAGTTGCTGAAGGTAGGCATGCTGGTGCAGCAGGCGATAAACAAGGCAAACGATATGTTGGCCTTCATTGTGAGAGGTTTTGAGTACAGGAGGAGAGCTGTGTTGTTGCAGATATACAGGGCCTAGAATATTGTGTGCAGTTTTAGACTCTTTTTCTGAGGAAGGATGCTCTTACTCTTGAGGGAGTGCAGTGAAGGTTTCCCATAACAGTCTAACAGGACAAGACAGGGTAGATGCAGAGAGGATATTCCCAATGGTGGGTGTGTTCAGAACCAAAGGTCACAGTCTGAGGATTCGGGGGTGGACCATTTAGGATCCAGATGAGGAGACATTTCTTTACCTAAGCAGTGGTGGGCCTGTGGACTTCGTTGCCACAAGTTGATGCCAAAACATTGAATGTATTCAAGGGGTGGCTAGATATAGTACTTGTGGTGAATGGGAACAAAGGTTATGGGGAGATCCTATAATTAGGGGGATAGACAGTATCCTTTGCAAGCAGGATCATGAGACCTGCATGGTATTTGCCTGTCCCCTGCCAGGGTGCAGGACATTTCTGGATGGCTTGAAAGGATATTGGAGCGATAGGTTGAGGATCCAGTTGTTGTGATCCACCTTGGGATAAACAACACAGGTAAGGCTAGGAAGGAGGGCCTGTTTGGGGATTATCAAACACTAGGAATGAAATTAAGGAACAGGTCCTCAAGGGTTACAATCTCCGGATTACTACCTGAACCACTTGCAAGGGACAAGAAAATTCGGGAAGTAAACACGTGGCTAAGGGAGTGGTGTAGGAAAGAAAGGTTCCATTTCATGGGCCATTGGCATCAATTTTGGAACAGGATGGATCTATACTGATGGGGCGGTGTCCACCTGAACCAATCTGGGATCAGTGTTCTTGTGAAAAGGATAAATAGGGTGGTCACTAGGATTTTAAACTTATGAGTCGGGGAAGGGTGGGGGAAGGTTTGGAGAAAATAGCAAGAAAAGCAGCAGGGCATGGTGCATTTGTGCATGGTGCATGGTGCATGGTGCATGCTTAGCATTTGTGTAGGAGGGTTTAACTATATGGCAGAATATGAAAGAAGTAAAAAGGAATGAAAACTCAGGAGATATTATTATTGGAGATGTTGGAATTCATATAGAGGGTACAAAAACAGGCATAAGGGCACTTTATCTGAATGGTCATAGCTTGGCACAAATCGCGAATGAATAAGGTTTAGTAGCCATTACAGAGACATGGTTGCAAGATGGTCACAACTGGGAGTTAAATATCCAGGGGTACCAGACTATCTGGAAAGATGACAGGGAGGTAAGGGAGGTGGTGTAGCTCTGATATTTAAGGACGACATCAGGGCAGTGGGAAGAGATGGTAGCGGATCTGTGGAGAATAAGGTTGAATCCGTTTGGATGGAAATTATGTAGAAATTCTAAGAAAAAAAATCACTGATAGATGTAGTTTGTAAACCACCAAATAATAATATCACATTGGGGTGGACAATAAACAAAGAAATAACTAATGCCTGCAATCTGCCATGGAAGTCTAAGGAAATAAGGGAGGCTATCAAATTGAAAGAGAAGGCTTCCAAAGTGGCCAAGATTAGAGGGAAACTAGAAGATTGGGAAAGCTTTAAAGGTCAACAGAAAACCACAAAAAGAGCTATAAAGAAAAGGAAGATAGATTATGAGAGAAAAAAACTAGCTCAGAATATGAAGATAGATAGCAAAAATATCTGTAAATATATAAAACAAAAAAAGTGTAGCTAAAGTAAACATTGGTCCTTTAGAGGATGAGAAGGGGGATTTAGTAATGGGATATGAGGAAATGGCCGAGGCATTGAATAGGTATTTTGTGTTGGTTTTCATAGTGGGGGACACAAACACCATGCCAGTCATTGACAAAGAGATGAAGATCGGTGAGGACCTGGAAACAACTGTTATCATGAAAGACAGAGTGTTGGGCAAGTTAATGGAGCTAAGGGTAGACAAGTCTCCTGGCCCTGATGGAATGCACCCCAGGGTGCTAAAAGAGATGGCAGGAGAAATAACAAATTGTGGTAATTTTCCAAAATTCACTAGACTCTGAGGCAGTTCCAGCAGATTAGAAAACAACAAATATGACACCACTGTTTAAAAAGGGAGTTAGACAAAAGATAGGGAATTATAGACTGGTGAACTTAACCTCTGTAGTAGGGAAAATGCTTGAGTCTATTATCAAGGAAGAAATAGCAAGGTATCTAGAAATAAATTGTCCCGTTGGGCAGATGTAGCATGGGTTCATGAGGGGCAGGTCATGCTTAACTACACTTTTGGAATTCTATGAAGATGTTATGAATGTGGTGGACAATGGAGACTTAGTAGATGTGACGTATCCAGATTTCCAAAAGGCATTTGACAAGTGCCTCACAAAAGGCTGCTGCATGAGATAAAGATGCAAGGCTTTATGGGCGATGTGTTAGCATGGATAGAGGATTGGTTAACCAACATAAAGCAAAGACTGGAAAAATGAATGCTATTCTGGTTGGCAATCAGCGACTAGTGGTATGCCACAGGGATCAGTTTTGGGTCTGCAATTATTCACAACTTACATAGATAATTTGGAGTCGGGAACTATGTGTCGTGTATCAAAGTTTGCAAATGACACTAAGTAGAAACATTGCAAAAGGACAGAGATAGCTTAAGTGAGTGGGCAATGATTTGGCAGATGGAATGCAATACTAATAAATGTTAAGTCATCATTTTGGTGGGAATAACAGTAAAAACAATTATTACTTGAATGGTAAGAAATTGTAGCACACTGCTGTGCAGAGGGACCTGGGTGTCCTTGTGCATGAATCACAGAGGGTTGGTCTGCAGGTGCAGCAGAGAATTAAGAAGGCAAATGGAATTTTGTCCTTCATTATTAAAGGGATTGAGTTTAAAAGCAGTGAGGTTATGTTGCAGCTGTATAAGGTACTGGTGAGGCCACACCTGGAGTACTGCGTGCAGTTTTGGTCTCCTTACCTGAGAAAGGATGTACTGGCACTAGAGGGGGTGCAGAGGAGGTACACTAGATTGATTCTGGTGTTGAGAGGGTTGGTTTACGAGGAGAGACTAAGTAGACTGGGATTATATTCATTGGAATTTAGAAGAATGAGGGGGGATATTATTGAAACATAAATTTTAATGGAATAGATAAGATAGAAGGAGAGAGGATGATTCCACTGGTGGGTGAAAGTAGGACAAGAGGATATAGCCTCAAAATTAGGGGGAGCAGATTTACGACTGAATTGGGAAGGAACTTCTTCACTCAGAGAGTTGTGAATCTATGGAATTCCATTCCCAGTGAAGTAATTGAGGCTTCCTCAGTAAATGCTTTTAAAGCTAAAATGGATAATTTTTTGAACAGTAAAGGAACTAAGGGTTATGGTGGGGCGTGGGGGTTTGTTAAGTGGAGCTAAGTCCACAAATAGAGCAGCCATGATTTCATTGAATGGTAGAGCAGGCTCAAAGGGCCAAATGGCCTCCCCTGCTCCTAGTTCTTATGTTCTTCTGAGAAAGCAGGATGAGTCAATTGAGTTGGACGACCAGCCAACTGGACGTGGTGAGTTGTGGAGCAGGCTCGAAGGGCCAAATGGCCTCCTCCTGCTCTGTTCTTCTATGTTTCTATGTTTAAAAAAATCAGTTTGGGAGTTCAGTGGATAGTTGTTGAAAGCTATAAACCTGTAACTATAAGGATTAGTTGAGGCAAATAACATGGATGTATTTAAGGATAAGTATGATGTTATGGACCAGATCAGACCTCCTCAAACCATTTCAAGAAAGTAGGCAAGACCCTAACTTTGAGGAGAAAGTGAGGACTGCAGATGCTGGAGATCAGAGCTGAAAATGTGTTGCTGGAAAAGCGCAGCAGGTCAGGCCGCATCCAAGGAACAGGAGAATCGATGTTTTGGGCATAAGCCCTTCTTCAGGAATGAGGAAAGTGTGTCCAGCAAGCTAAGATAAAAGGTAGGGAGGAGGGACTTGGGGGAGGGACGTTGGAAATGCGATAGGTGGAGGGAGGTCAAGGTGAGGGTGATAGGTCAGACTGGGGTGGGGGCGGAGAGGTCAGGAAGAAG
>NC_057721.1:55231716-55238806 GCF_004010195.1 Chiloscyllium plagiosum | reverse complement strand
CAGTCAAATCCCTCGAACTCAGCACCGTCTTCCTAACCTGCAATCTTCTTCCTGACCTCTCCGCCCCTACCCGACTCTGGCCTATCACCCTCACCTTGACCTCCTTCCACCTATCGCGTTTCCAACGTCCCTCCCCCAAGTCCCTCCTCCCTACCTTTTATCTTAGCCTGCTGGGCACACTTTCCTCATTCCTGAAGAAGGGCTTATGCCCGAAATGTCGATTCTCCTGTTCCTTGGATGCTGCCTGACCTGCTGCGCTTTTCCAGCAAGACCCTTACTTTGCTCATTGTTTTAAGCAGGTGAAATGTGGATATTCCAGGAGTGATGCAGCTGGTCAAACCACTTAGTTTTAAACAAACAAAATTATTTTGCAAAATTACCAAATGAAACACAAACAAATGAGAACAGAATACAGAATAACTTAACCTATCCAAAAACCCAACAGATTTTACCACCTTAATGATGCTCTTCCCAATACTTGCAACAATCCCCATAAATACCCCTTGGCATGATAGGTAATATCAAACATAGGAGAGAAGTCAGAGAGAGGGAGGGACCTGCTTCTTTGAATCCAGCAGCTTCAGAACTGCCTGACTGCTTTCAGTGAACAGCCAGACTGCCCAAAAACCAAATCAAACCAGAGAAAAGCTGAGCTGGGAGAACTGGCCACTCCCCTTTCATTGTATAAGGTTTTTTTAAAACTTGAAAGCCTTTTTCCTGAGGCATTATCTGTTAGCTATAATCAAATTGTCCCTAAAACCCATCCAAGCCCCGACTGTCCATAACGCTCCAGTGTGCCCACAGCCTGTGGCAGGACCAGAGACAATGAGTGAAAGTGCCCACACTCATCTTGTATTTAGGACACATTGGAGATACTCCCACTTTAAATTTTGAAAGGTGCTTTGGAGCAAGTGGACCCTGTGGAGAATCTTTAATTGCAAGGCATTGGTCCTGTTGCAAATCGAGATCCTCCTTGCATTGTCTCAACATCCAGCTCCCTCTCCCATACCTTCCAGAGCCATTCTGACTCATCAGAGGGGCCCTCTCCCAATAGATGATAGACATTGCTGACAGAAAGTGTGTTCTCAGCACTCATCACCCTCTTCGCCACGTCAGATCTATAATAATCAGTTAGAAGTGTGAAATTTGTATGAAATTTCTAATTTGAAAAAAATGGAAGATGTCTCTACTGGGCAACTCGTATTTCCAAGCCAACTGGTCAAAAGATATCAGTATTATTCCCCTCAACTAAGTCACCCAGGCATGACACACCCCTAGCTGCCCATGTATTAAACCCGAGACCATCACCCTGGCTGAAAACCCGGCATATCACCTATGGGAGTAAAAAATGATGCTTTGGCAATATTGCCCTCATGCTGACATATTGCCCTCCATGCTTTAACTGTATTAATAACTATTAGGCTATGGCAATATTCCTTAACTGCCGTCATTTTGTCCAAGAACAGCAAACTAGTAAGGGGTCATCTTGCCTGAGATGCTTCGATGTCTAACTATAGTGAGTGAGGGTCCTCCAAGGACCAGTCATTCATGTAAGATAGCAACCAGCTTAAATGATAGTTTTTGATATCTGGGAGGTCCACTTCTCCCAGTCTGTGGGGTAGCTGCAGTTTAGTCAGTTTAATAAGGGGGTTTGCTTGTGATGTCAGATAAAGGAACTGAGCTGAAAATGTGTTGCTGGAAAAGCGCAGCAGGTCAGGCAGCATCCAGGGAACAGGATAAAGGATGCGCCGATAAAGGAACTGAACCAGCCATTCAGTCTTCTAAATGTTTGCTTAGTAAAAAGCAGAGGGAGTATTCATGTAGGATACAGCAGGCGGGGAGGAATGTTCATTTTAATGATGGCTATCTGACATAGCCAAGAGATCAGAAGCACCTCCCATTTCGAAGGTCTTGTTTGATTCTGTCGAATAAATGGGCAAAATTGGTTTTAAATAGTCGATCAAAGATTGGAGGAATGAATATACCTTAGTAAAGGGAGCCTTCCTGTAACCATATAAAGGGAAAGCAAAATTTGTTCTCAGGACCAGGCATTTTTGGGAGACCACCATAGACATGGCCACTGACTTCGCAAAGTTGATCTTGTAACCCGAAAAGCCACCAAACAGTTGGGTTTGATAAAAAGACAAGAACGTCATCTGCATACAATGCAATCTTATGTAACTTTGCCCCCACTTCTGCAGCAGATATATTGGGATCCCTACATATTGCCTCTGCCAGCGGTTCAATCACCAATGTGAAAAGCAATGGTGATAAGGGACAGCCCTGTTGAATTCCCCTGAGAATATAGAAATTGCTTGACTGCACACCATTGGTGAGAACTGCAGCAAGAGGGTCACTATACAAAACCTTTACCCATCTGATAAAGACCTTGCCCAGGCCAAACCGCTTTAAAGTATAAAAAAGGTATGGCCACTTGACCCAGTCAAATGCATTCTCCGCATCTAGAGAGATCCCTAATCCCTGTACCTGATCATTGTTGACATACTTGGATCATATTAAGTAACCTCCTGACATTATTTGATGATCTGCTTGTTTGTCTTTATAATAATGGAACCATATCAGGACAGGGTGAGGGCATGAGTCCATTCCTGGCCTTTCTGCTGTGCCCCGTGGGCTCTCACGATATTTATCCTTCCCTTTTCAGTCTCCAAACTAAGGAATTCTGGGAACCACTTCTCACTGGCCGCTCACCTTCTGTCTCCTCTGACATGCTGACAACACAAAGATTCTTTCTTCTGTCCCTTCTCAGGGTCATCCACCAGATCCAGCAAACCACAGACCTGTGTCTCCAGGGCTTCAATCCAACTCTTGGATGAATCAGCCTCGGCTCCCACACCTGTGACCTGGCATTCAAACTCATCAGTCCTTTCCCCAGGTCTTGCAGCGACAGTTTGTACTTTTGCAGCATAAAGCTGACCAGGGCCAGCTTTTCCTCGATTTTTGTTCTTCAATCTGCTTCCCCAGCACCTCGTGAGATTTGGTGAATTCCTCAACCAAGGTCTGGTGAGTAAGTAGGCCCACCACCTCAGTGGACTGGGCTGCGATCCCAGCCCTGGGCGACCTCCCTCCTTTCATCAGCATTCTTCTGCAGAAAAAATTAAGCTAAGTAAAATGTTCAGGTTCTCTAGCAATTTTACTCTTTTCTTTTGTTCATGGATGGGACAGGTTCTAGCTCTGCCCTGCCGATGTTGTGGCACGGAGCCCAGAAATGTGATCCTCCTAGGTTGCTACCATCTTGGATCCCCCTCAGCATTTTTAAAAGTCAAGAAAGTTGATGCTCATTGTAAGTCTTATTTACACAGCTTCTTGTTCAAGCAGAAATGGGAGATTAGTTTGCATATGAGCTGGAGCCAAGGATTGTGTTGAATGGAGGTTTAGCTGGCAACATGTTACTGATTAGACTGTAAATTAGTGGCTAGTAGTTGGTGACAATGGCTTCTGCCTGACAACAACAATTTGATTGGATTTAGCTGAATGGTTAGTGAGTGTGAATGTTTTAGCAGAAACCATTGAAACTCTGGAGAAGAGGAGCTGTTTTTGCGAATGTTGAGTTTGTACAGGATATGGGTGGGGCCTTTTCCAGAGTACTCTGTGTCTAGTTCTGGTTGCCCCATTATAGGAAGGATATTATTAAACTTGAGGGCGTTTTCAGAAAAGATTTTGCCTGGAATGGAGAATTTGAGTTATAAGGAGAGGCCGGATAGGCTGGGACTTTTTCCACTGGAGCTTAGGGTTTTGAGGGGTGACCTCATAGAGGTTTATAAAATAATGAGGGGTATAGATAAGGTGAATGGCAGGTAACTTTTCATTACGGTGGGGGAATTTTGAGAAGAGGGGCCACATTTTTTGGGGTGAGTGGGGAAAGATTTAATAAAGGCAGAGAGGCAATTTTGTTTACATAAAGCGTGTGTTCGTCTGTGGAATCAACTGCTAGAGGAAGTGGTGAATGTGGGTACAGTTATAATATTTAAAAAATATTTTGATTAGTACATGAATAAGAAACACTTAGAGGAAAATGGGTCAAGTGCGGGCAGGTGGAACTAGTTTAGTTTGGGATTATGATCAGCATGAACTGATTGGATCGAAGCAGCTGTTTCTGTGCTCCGTGACTCTAAATATGAAGGTTCAATTTTCTATCCTCAGCTGTAAGCTGTGTCTCTTAACCAGGAAGTCAGAGACTTTGTAAATGTGAACCGACCACTCAATACTTTTCACAAGCAAGTGAAAGTATATGGAGATTGAGAATTAAGGAGCATCATGTCCTGACAATGTAAAAGGCCCATCTCAACAGACTCTGTGAACAGTGAACAATAAACTGTTTGTGTCTGCCTGTCTATCTGTGTGTAAAGAGGGAGTTTATAAGGGGATTAGAGTTTTAACTGGTGGACTTCTGTGTTGACAGTTCATTGTTCACAGTTGGTATCTATTTCTTTGTACAGAAATCAGGGTGGATCCCCTAACTTGATGGTAATGGTTGAGTTGGGGATATGCCATGTTCTGGACCAGGCCAGAACCCCTCAAAATATAAGGAAACCTAGCTCTATCAATCGTGCAAAGTCCTCCTTACTAACTATTGGGGGCCAGTGTCAAATTGGAAGAGCTGTCCCATAGACTCGTCAAGCAACAGCCAGCATAGTCATACTCATGGAATCATTCCCCACAGATAATATCCCAGTCACATCCCTGATATGTCCTGTCCCACCAGCAGGACGGACCCAGCAGAGTGATGGCACAGTGGTATACAATCTGAGAGAGCTTTCCTATAAGTCCTCAGCATTGACTCCAGACCCCATGAAATATCATGGTTTCAGGTCATAGGCAAGGAAACCTCCTACTGATTACCATGTACCATCCTCCATTGCCTGATGAGTCAGTATTCCTCCATATTGAATGTTTGGAGGAAGGACTGAGAGTTCAAGGGCACAAAATGTACTCTTGATGGGCATTTCAATGTCTACCACCAAGAATGGCTCAGCAGCAGCATTACTGATCATTGAGAATATCCTCCATCATGTTGCGTGCCGCACAATCCGTGTGCTAAATGGGACTGGTTTCAAACAGATGTAGCAGGCCTAAGCACCATGAGATACTGTGCACCATCAAGAGTAGCAAAATTGTAGTATAGCTCAATCTGCAACCTCATGGCCTGGCTGTGATGATGCTGTGGCTTTAAGAAGTTGTTTGGTTCAGATTTTTGGAAAGAGATTTTTTTTACAAGACAGAGGTAATGAGCTGTCTTATCGGGTCAAAGAGATGTACAACATGGAAACACACCCTTCAGTCCAACTCGTCCATGCTGACCGAATATCCCAACTCAATCTAACCCCACCTGCCAGCCCCCAGCCCATATCCCTCCAAACCCTTCCTATTCATATACCCATCCAAATGCCTCTTAAATGTTGCAATTGTACCAGCCTCCACCACATCCTCTGGCAGCTCATACCATAAACGTATCGCCTCTGAGTGAAAAAGTTGCCCTTTAGGTCTCTTTTATATCTTTCCCCTCTCACCCTAAACCAATCCTGAATTCCCCCACCCCAGGGAAAAGACTTTCTCTATTTATCCTATCCACGCACTCATGATTTTGTAAACCAATATAAGGTCACCCCTTGGCCTCGGGGAAAGTCAGTAAAATAAACATCTTGTGAGACCTTGTGTTTTTTTTAAGTTGGTAACGAGAACGAGACACAGAGCTAGGATTTTTATTTGGCTTTCAGCAGAAGCTGCTGGGGTCTCAGTGGGGTTGGAAAGCAGTGACTCTCTCCTAGCTGCTACACTTCCTCTTTACGTTTTCTCTGGATGCTTTTCCTCTTGTGCTGCTGAAGTGCACGTGAGACAATCTGATTTCTAAGTTTGCCTTTTGTCAATGGTGTGTCTATGGTATGTTATTATATTGAAAAAGTTACTATCATTCTGTTACATTTTCCAGGAGAGTTAAGTGGAAGCTAGAGAAGTGATTACTGGGCCTCTTGCCGAGATATTTGTATCATCGATAGTCACAGGTGAGGTGCCGTAAGACTGGAGGTTGGCAAACGTGGTGCCACTGTTTAAGAAGGGCAGTAAAGACAAGCCAGGGAACTATAGACCGGTGAGCCTGACCTCAGTGGTGGGCAAGTTGTTGGAGAGAATCCTGTACATATATTTGGAAAGGCAGGGACTGATTAGGGATAGTAACATGGCTTCTTGCTTAGGAAATCATGTCTCACAAACTTGATTCAGTTTTTTGAAGAAGTAACAAAGAGGATTGATGAGGGCAGAGCAGTAGATGTGATCTATATAGACTTCAGTAAGGTGTTCGACAAGGTTCCCCATGGGAGACTGATTAGCAAGGTTAGATCTCATGAATACAGGGAGAACTAGCCATTTGGAGACAGAACTGGCTCAAAGGTAGAAGACAGAGGATGGTGGTGGAGGGTTGTTTTTCAGACTGGAGGCCTGTGACCAGTGGAGTGCCACAAGGATCGGTGCTGGGTCCTCTACCTTTTGTCATTTACATAAGTGCTTTGGATGCGAGCATAAGAGGTACAGTTAGTAAGTCTGCAGATGACATCAAAATTGGAGGTGTAGTGGATAGCGAAGAGGGTTACCTCAGATTACAACAGGATCTGGACCAGATGGGCCAATGGGCTGAGAAGTGGCAAATGGGGTTTAATTCAGATAAATGTGAGGTGCTGCATTTTGGGAAAGCAAATCTTAGCAGGATTTATACACTTAATGGTAAGATCCTAGGGAGTGTTGCAGGTTCATAGCTCCTTGAAAGTGGAGGATAGTGAAGAAGGCGTTTAGTATGCTTTCCTTTATTGGTCAAAGTATTGAGTACAGGAGTTGGGAGGTCATGTTGTGGCTGTACAGGACATTGGTTAGGCCACTGTTGGAATATTGCGTGCAGTTCTGGTCTCTTTCCTAACAGAAAGATGTTGTGAAACTTGAAATCTTTTCTTTTGTTCAGAAAAGATTTACAAGGATGTTGCCAGGGTTGGAGGATTTGAGCTATAGGGAGAGGCCGAACAGGCTGGAGCTGTTTTCCCTGGAGCCTTGGAGGCTGAGGGATGACCTTATCGAGGTTTAC
>NC_057721.1:55216434-55231177 GCF_004010195.1 Chiloscyllium plagiosum | reverse complement strand
TAGTGGTGGAGGCTGGTACAATTGCAACATTTAAGAGGCATATGGATGGGTATATGAATAGGAAGGGCTTGGAGGGATATGGGCCGGGTGCTGGCAGGTGGGACTAGATTGTGTTGGGATATCTGGTTGGCGTGGACAGGTTGGACTGAAGGGTCTGTTTCTATGCTGTACATCTCTATGACTATGACTTTAAGTTCCTCTTTGTTTGATTGCATTTTAACTATAGTGTATGAATAAAGTGTGTTTTGCTTAACAGCGAGTAATTTGACCAATTGAGTTGCATCTGGGACACAGCACATCACATTTACTTTTAAAATAAGAAAACATTAGGGTGTAAGTTACCTTCTTACTATATTTTGAGGTGTACTGGTCTGGTCCATAACGTGGCATATCCCCCACTCAACCCTTACCACCAAGCCAGAAGATCCACCCTGGTTCAATGGAGGTCTAACTAAAGGTCTATACAGTGGAAACAAGACTTGCCAATTTTTATACTTGATGCCCTGACCGATGAAAGCAAGCATGCCATATGCATCTTGATCACTTTATCGAATTGTATTATCACTTCAGAGAATTGTGGATCTGTATGCCTCATCCCTCTTTGTATTGATGCAACTAAGGGTTCTGCCATTTACTGCATACTTCCTTCCTGTATTGGGTTTTCCAAAATGGATCACCTCACATTTATCTGGATTAAACTCCATCTCATTTTTTTACCCAAGTCTTCAGCGTGTCTATGTCCTGTTGTATTCTCTGATAATCCTCCTCACTATCCACAACAGCCCTATTCAAATCGGCAAACTTATTCAAGTCACCTAATTCTACTCCAAATCATTTTTACATATTACAAACAACAGGGTTCCTAGCAATGATCCCTGCAGAACATCACTGATAACAGATTTCCAGTTAGGAAAATGACCTTCCATCTCTACTCTCTGTCTTTTATGACTAATTCTGTTCTGTATTCATCTTATCAACTCACTGTGAATATCATGTAAGTTCACATTTGTATCAGTCTGCCATGAGGGACCTTGTCAAAGCCTTGCTAAAGTCCATATCGACAACTTCTACTGCTCCGCCCTCTTCAATCATCATTGACACTTCCTCAAAAAAACTTGGAATGAGGGCTCGGATTTGTTAACAGTTTTGTTTAATGTTCTGTTGACAAAATAAATCGTTATTTTTCTTTAAATAATGGAAATTAGGAGTTCTCTTTCACTCCCTCACACTTTTAACAAATTATGAGGTGAGTTGAGCTTTTCTGAGTGTTTGGTTTTAACTAACATTCAAGTTTGTGAAAAACAACATTCCCCACAAGTCATGCTGCCTTTCAATCATAAGTCTATATTTTTCCAAATGTGAGTAAATTCTGTTCCTAAAATCTTGTTACGAAGTCGAAAGAGTGTATGTTCACTTTAAGATAGGAAGTGTTTTCTGAATTTTAAAGTAAATTTAAAGTACAGCCTCAGCTGCCAGAACAGAACAGCTAAGAGACGGGCTGTTCCAAAATAGGTACATGTAACAAATGGCTGTTAAATGGATACCTGAGTTTTGGTTGCTGTTTTGACAACAATTCAAATTTAACCAATTAATTTAAATTATGGCCAAGGTTCTAAAATGCAATTGAGTTTGAATTTATTGCATTGACAACATTGGATCAATGAAAGGGTATGATACTGGGGTGTATAAAACATGGGCATTTTGAAAATTAGTCAGAGCAACTTCCACTGAGCAGTACAGCAACTGCCATAGAATCAGAGAGCTAACTGTCCATCTAATATCTTGCTCTCAAAGAAATAAGAAGGCACTCTCTCTATTAAAACATAGCTTTTCCTGTAAAAGCAGTAAAAAGTAAGAAGATGACCCAGGGAGATCAGCAGATGGAAGAGTGAAGACAGCGGACAAGACAGAGATGTGTGGACTTGAGATTAAGTTAATGTAATGTTTAATAATTGTGTTATTGGAGTAGCACTTTGAGTTTGGGTCAGATAGTAATTAGTTAAGAAAAAGGGGGCTTCAATTTGTTAATAGTTTTTGTTTAGTCTTCTGTTGGGAAAATAAATTATTATTTTTCTTTAAATAATGGAATTCAGGTATTGTCTTTTACTCCCTCACATGCTTAACAGATTACGAGGTGAGTTGCGCTTTTCTGGGTGTTTAGTTTTAATTAACAGAAGGGTACAGCCTCTGCGTCATAACAACCTTCTCCAGTAATTTCCCTACCACTGATACATGGGTAACTAGGCTTGGTGGGCCGCCCCGTGGCCCAACATTTCAACTCCCCCTCCCACTCTGCCGAGGACATGGAGGTCCTGGGCCTCCTTCACCGCCGCTCCCTCACCACCAGATGCCTGGAGGAAGAACGCCTCATCTTCCGCCTTGGAACACTTCAACCCCAGGACATCAATGTGGACTTCAACAGCTTCCTCATTTCCCCTTTCCCCACTTCATCCTAGTTTCAAACTTCCAGCCCGCACTGTCCCCTTGACCTGCCCGGACTTGTCTGACCTGCCTAGCTCCTTTTCCACCTATCCACTCCACCCTCTCCTCCCTGACCTATCACCTTCATCTCCTCCCCCACTCACCTATTGTACTCTATGCTACTTTCTCCCCACCCCCACCCTCCCCTAGCTTATCTCTCCACGCTTCAGGCTGTCTGCCTTTATTCCTGATAAGGGCTTTTGCCTGAAACGTCGATTTTGCTGCTCGTCGGATGCTGCCTGAATTGCTGTGCTCTTCCAGCACCACTGATCCAGAATCTGGTTTCCAGCATCTGCAGTCATTGTTTTTACCTTGTTGGGCTGAAGGGCTTTTACTATGCTGTACTCTTCATTGCTTACAGAAAATTATATGGACAAAGTATTTCTTATTCCAAATTCTAAGCTGAAGTTGATATCTTCCAAATTGAAGTTATCTATTTTGTGAACTCATACAACATAAAAGAATGTTTTCACATTAAACCAAAAGTGATAGTTCACACCATTTCCTGAGATTTGAACAGATGTTTTGTGAACAATATTCTAACTTTCATTGACTTGTATCTAACAATAGAGTGGGTTACTGCCTTCTCGCACTGTAGTGTAGTGGGCAGTTGTGATTTATTATATGGATCTGGATGCCTTCTCCCCATTTTTCAGCTGTTTCTACCATACCCTCATTGACACCATCACAGCAACTGATTTGCAGTTTCATGTTCTGCTAATATTAACTCATCTGCACAATGTCAAATTTAAAATGATAATCATTTCTTCCTTCTGTTTTAGTTATGCCCACTTCCTGGAGCTACTAGCTTTACTGGTTATTGTCTTCAGGACCATAGGGTTAATGTCCCCACATGTAGGGATGGTTGCTGATGGGCTTAATCATATGGGGGGTGCTCACTCTACGTGTAACAAGCTGTAACCATCGGCCATCCCCTCCCCAGGATCTTTACATTTGCTTGTCTAGTCCATTGTAAATATAGACCAGCTCCTAACATTTCTTTCTCCTCTTGGTCCCTGTTTTGACCCATCCACCGAAACTTCTGTTCTACAGGCAAATTATATAGGTCCCAACCAGCTGTCTGCATTTTCTGAACTAATTTTGCTTGTTGTTCCATTATGAATCTCGTGATGGAGCCTTCTGCTCCCATTTTAAAATTGATAACTTTTCTTCTTTCTTTCCACCAGCATACTCCTGCCTCTCCCTGTATGGTCAGCTCTTAAATCTGCATAGCTCCTATAAACTGTATAAGGAAGATCTCCTTACTTATGCGTATGCCGTTTTTGCAAATTTTGTACAGTCCCAGTCCAGATATGGTTTACTCTATCTTTGGTCCTAGTGCAGTTAGTCCTGTGTGGATATGACCTAGCCTTAGTGTGGCTTGTCCAGTGCGGATTGGCTTCCCTCGCTCCCTTGGACTCAACATGAGTTGTCCAATGCGGAATTGACCTAGTCTCCACAGTCTATCCTTGGTGTCTCCAGTCCCAATACTCCTTCAGATTCTTTCAGATTCTTTTAACACTCGACCAGATTGTTTCCTGGTTGCTGCACTCAACATGGGTAGTAAATAAAATATACCTCACCCCTTTACAGAGTCTTTCTGATGATCCGCTATGAATATCCAGTTTGTGACCTCAATTGATATGGCAGATCACTTCAGGAAATTATCTCAGGAGTTTCAGGTTAACGATTGTTCATTGAGCCAATATTGGGAGATTCTACCCCAGAAAAAATTCCAAAGTAGCACTCTAACCCAACAAGGATTCATCAGATATTGATACATTGTAAATTATGGAGACAGTACATTACTTGTATTCTAAAATGATCTGTTTTAGACAAGCATCACATAGCCCAAAAGTGGCAAGGTTCCCATTGCTCTTGGTCTCACCACTCCCTATCTTCCAGGTGCTGTCCTATCCCCTCTCTGAACTCGGTGCTTCATTCCCATCCTTGACTAAACCTTGCCTTGTCTTTCTTGGCATAGTATATCCTCATATTTCATTTCCAAATAATGTTTCAGAATTATTGCTGCTTCAACCATATTGCATTTTCATAGAAATTCTGTCCATCTGCTGCATCTCTTTTAGTAAATCTTTTCTGCATCTTTTCTAAGGATTTGACATCAGTATTAAAGTTTGGTCCCCATAATTGAACATTCCATTGAATACTCCAGTGATGTATATATCATTTCTCTTTTTTCCTTTATACACTATTTCTCTATCAATCAAGCCAGTGTTGCATGTGGTTTTAAACATAAACAGAATTGTTTGATAAAATTCAGTAGGTCTGACAGCATCTGTGGGAAGAAAATAGAGATAACGTTTCGAGTTTAATGACTCATCATCAGAACTATCATTGATTTAAAGGCTTCTAAACTTGGCCTAAGTCCTTTAAGTACTTGTGTGTGCATATCATTTAGTCTCTCTGTTTCTGCATTACATGTAAAGTTGTGCTGTACAGTGCATAATGTCCTTCCCCATTCTTCATATCAAAATGCATCACTCCACACATCTGCATGATAAATTTAATCTCTCTATCCTCCTGAAATCTATCCTTCTTATTATTGTTATTGTTTGCATTTGGTGTGCTGGAAAAATCACAGAATTGTTACAGTACTGAAGGAGACCGTTTGGTCCATTATGCCTATTACACAGTGCCAATTTCTTGCCTTTTTCTCATGTCCTGCACACTATTTCTAACCAAAACAATCACTCACTACTCCTTTCAATGCCTCATATAAACCTGTCTCTGCCAAATTTCCAGGCAGAGCATTCCATATGCTAATTACTCACTGTATGAATTTTGTTTCTCATTTCGCTCTTGCTTTTTGTTTGCACATTACTTTATATCAATGCCTTCTCACTCTTGTACCTTTTATGAGTGGTACCAGCTTCTCCCTATTTACCCTGCCTAGCCTGGGCTTGGTTTTGAAAGCTTCTACCAAATCTCTTCTCAGCCTTCTTCTCTTTAAGGTGAAGAGTCACAATTTCTTCAGTCTATCCTCTTTAGTGAAATATCTAATTCTGGGAATCATCCTTGTAAATCGCTCTGCACCCTCTCAAGTGTAGTCACATCTTTCCTACAATGTGACACCCCAACTGTTCATAATATTCCCGCTGAGGTCTAAAATGTATCATGGACAAATTCAACATCACCTCTTTGCTTTTGTACTCTAATCCCTTATTATTAAAGCTGAGAACACTGTATGCTTTATTAAATGCTCACCACTTTTCCTACCATCTTCAATGATCTGTGCACAGATACACCTAGGTCCTATTACTCCTGCATCCCCTTTACAATTGTACCTCCATTTTATATTGTCTTTCAATGCTTTCTGACCAATGTGTATCACTTGATGCCTCTTTGCATTGAATTTGTTCTGCCACCTATCCACCCATTCCACCAATTTGTCCATGTTCTTTTGGAGTTCCACACTGTTCTCTTCACAGTTTATAACTCTTCAAAGTTTTGTGTCATCTGTAAACTTCGATATTGTCCCATGAACACCAGGATCCAGATCATTAATACATATCAGGAAAAGCAAAAGTCCCAGTACTGATCCCTTGGGAACTCCACAACAAACCTTCATCCAACCCAAAAAAACTCATTGATTATTATTCTGTTTCCTGTCACTCAGCTAAGTTTGTACCAATGTTGTAACTGACTCTTTTATATCAAGACCTATAACTTTCCTCACAAGTTTGTTGTGTGGCACTGTTTCAAATGCCTTTCGGAAATCCATGCAGACTACATCGACAATGTTATCCTCATCAACCCTTTCTATTACCTTTTTAAAAAAAACCTCAAGTGATCAGGTATACCCTAGAACTCTGTGGAAAGCTAGGGGAGTGATTGCTGGGCTTCTTGCTGATATAGTTGGATCACTGATAGTCACAGGTGAACCGCCAGAACACTGGAATTTGCTGAATGTGGTTGCTCTATTTAAGAAAAGTGGTAAGGAAAAGCCAGGGAACTATAGACCTGTGAGCCTGACAGTGATGGTGGGTAAGTAATTGGAGGGAATTCTGAGGGACAGGATTTACATGTATTTGGATGGGCAAAGACTGATTAGGGATAGTCAACATGGCTTTATGCGCAGGAAATCATGTCTCACTAATTTGATTGAGTTTTTTGAAGATGTACCAAACAGGATTGATGAGGGCAGAGCTGTGGACATGATCCATATGGACTTCAGTAAGACATTCAACAAGGTTCCTCATGGTAGAACTGGTTAGCAAGATTAGATCACATGGAATACAGGGACGGCTAGCCATTTAGATACAGAACTGGCTCAAAGATAGACGCCAAGGGTGGTGGTGGAGGGTTGCTTTTCAGACTGGAGGGCTGTGAACAGTGGTGTGCCACAAGGATCGGTGCTGGGTCCACTCCTTTCATCACTTATATAAATGATTTGGATGTGAACATATGAGGTATAGTTAGTAAGTTTGCAAATTGGAGGTGTAGTGGATAGTGAAAAGAGGTACCTTAGAGTATAATAGAATCTTGATCAGATGGACCAATGGGCCAAGGAGTGGCAGATGGAGTTTAATTTAGATAAATATGAGGTGCTGCATTTTGGAAAGGCAAATTAGGGCAGGACTTACACATTTAATGGTAAGGCTCTGGGAGTCTTGCTGAACAAAGAGACCTTGGAATGCAGGTTCACCGTTCCTTGAAGGTGGAGTCTCAGGTAAATAGGACAGTGAAGGAGGCGTTTAGAATGTTTTCCTTTATTGGTCAGAGCATTGAGTATAGGAGTTGAGAGGGCATGTTACAGCTGTACAGGACATTGATTCAGCCACTTTTCGAACATTGTGTGCAATTCTAGTCTCCCTACTATAAGAAGGATGTTATGAAACTTGAAAGAGTTCAGAAATGATTTACAAGGACGTTGCCAGGGTTGGAGGATTTGAGCTATAGAGAGGCTGAACAGGCTGGGACTGTTTTCCCTGGACCAGCGAAAGCTGAGGGTTGACCTTATGGAGGTTTATAAAATCATGAGGGGCATGGATATGGTAAATAGTCAAGGTCTTTTCCCTGGGGTAGGAGAGTCCAGAACTAGGGGGCATAGGTATAGAGTGAGAGGAGAAAGATTTAAAAGGGACCAAAGGGGCAACTTTTTCATGCAGAGGGTCGTGTATGTATGGAATGAGCTGCCAAAGGAAGTGGTGGAGGTTGGTACAATTACAACATTTAAAAGGCATCTGGATGGGTACATGACTAGGAATGGTTTAGAGGGATCTGGGACTATGTTAGTTCAGGATATCTGGTTGGCATGGACAAGTTGGATCAAAGGATCTGTTTTCATACTGTCCATCTCTAAGTTAGACACAATTTCCCCTTTACAAAACCATGCTGACTCTTACTAATCAACCCAATTGTCTTCATGTATCTTCTAATTCTATACTGAATAAATTTTTTTCAGAATATTCCCAACTGCAAGGTTAAACTAACCAGGCTGTAATTGCTTGCAATATCCTGACTTTGAAAAGCTTTGAAATAATGCTGTGTCTACCAGGTCATTATCATATGTCCCTAAAGAGCATTTGTCTTAATACCAATCTTGAGGGAAAACCACAATATATTCAGGTCCTGTCTAAGAAATAACCATTCACCATAACTCTCGTCTCTCTGAACGTTCAGCATTTTTGCATCCATGTTGTCACTGTCTCTTTATTCTCATGGGCTTTAATTTTGCTGACAAGTTTCTTCTGTGGTACTTTGTCAAAGGTCTTGTTTGAAGTTTCTAAAAAAAACTTAACTGTCTCTATTAATTAATCAAAGTATTCAATCAAGTTGGTCATCTATAATTTGCTTTTAAGAAATCTGTGATGACTTTAAAGTATTAACTCACAGTTTTCTAAGTGTCATTTACATTTGCCTTGGACTAATTGGATAATATTTTTACTGAAATAACCCACTTACTGGAAGAGGAGGGTGACCAGCAGGCAGTTAGGAATCCTGTTAGAATCTCAGGATTCTATCTTTTTTACCTCACCCTTGGAATCAGCACCACACTTCTGATTTCCAACCAGTGAGAAGACCATGAGCATGAAGACAGCCCACATTTTGGCAAAGGAAGGATCCCTATTTAAAAGGGGCTCAGAATGACTGCAGGAAGCATTGCTGCTGAAGGTAAAATAAAGACAGAGGACAATAGGAAGAGATGAGGAAGCTATTCACCAACTGTCAATCCTCAACCCCAGGACTGTCAGATTTTCTGACTGTTCCCTGGGATCATGTTTGAGTTAGTTGGAGGCAGAATGTGGTTCATCGTGGATGTGAGGAAGACTGAACATGCATGGGTAAAGTTTGCTGAGTTTGTGAGCAGCAGGCAGGTGAGAGGGTGGTATGTGTGTGGAATGAGCTGCCAGAGGAAGTGGTGAGGCTGGTACAATTGCAATATTTAAAAGGCATTTGGATGGGTATATGAATAGGAAGGGTTTGGAGGGATATGGGCCAGGTGCTGGCAGGTGGGACTAGATTGTGTTGGGATATCTGGTTGGCATGGATGGGTTGGACCGAAGGGTCTGTTTCTGTGCTGTACACCTCTATGACTCTATGACCCTTTGCAGCTGGAGGCAATGCTATAAGATGTTTAATGACCTAATGAGGGCAGGCAAGGTCAGTAACAGAACACATGCCAACCCCCACACTCTGACATCCCATGCATTCTGTTGTACACCACTCCAGCATTCTGAAGAAGAGTCAAATTGAAACATTAACTCTTGCTCTCAACACAGACAAGACCAGACCTGGAGTTTCTGTCCTGTTCTGTAGAAGCCTCACTGGACCTGAAATGTTAACTTTGCTTTCTCTCCATAGATACTGCCTGCTGAGTTTGTCATCAATTTCTGTTTTTGATCCTGGAGATTCTCCAGCACTTAATGTTTTTACTTCAGATCTCCAGCTTTCGTACTTTGTTTTTATTAATCCTGAGAAGAACACATATTGATCCCAGGCCTGCTGAGTTTGTCCAGCACTCTATTTTTTCAAAACAAAGCAACCCGGTGCCCTACACCACCAATGCACAGGGGCAGCTATGTTTATCATCTACAAGATGCACAACAGCAACTCACCAAAGTTCCTTTGACAGGATCTTTCAAAACTGTAATCACTACTATTTAGAAGGACAAAGACATCGGATTAATGGATACACCACCATTAACAATGTACCTTCCAAGACTCACACTATCCTGACTTGGAATTCTATAGCCGTTCTATTATTGCGCTGAGTTAAAATCCTGGAACACCCTTCCTAACAGGATTGTGAGTGCCTCTACACTCCAAGAACTTCAGTAGGACAAGATGACGCTTCGTAATCACCTTTTCCATAAGTGTTAGGCAATAAGTGCTGTTCTAGTCAGCAATGTCCCCATCTCATGAATAAATTAAAATGGAAGTTTCTGATCCTCCTTGAGATCGGGTGCCACGTTAGGAGTTTATCACCCTTAGAGGTGATCATTTGGAACACAGATGTGGTGCTTAGACCAGAGGCACTGAGCATGTTGGCCTGCTGGAGGAGTTAGGTTCGGTGAGGATGATTGGGTTCATTCAGCAATGCCAACTTGGTCTTCCAAAAAAAAATCGACATCTGAGATGTCTGTCAGGAAACAAAATCATTTTAGCCGTCTTTCTCACCACCTCCAATGTTACAATTAGACTCGGCTTATCAACCTGATTAAGGGCTTTTGCCCAAATGTCGAATCTCCTGAGCCTCGGATGCTGCCTGATCGGCTGTGCTTTCCCAGCACCACACTCTGGACTCTTAATCTCCAGCATCTGCAGTCCTTACTTTCACCAACCAGAGGCAGCTCCCAACAATTTCCTCCCACTGTGTCTCTGCGGGAAACTCAAGGTTTCCTGTCCTTCTGTCGTGTTCAGTGTAAATTGCGAAAGTACACATATTGGAACTGTACGAGCCATTCCAAATTTCAGATTATTTTTAGATGGACAAGTATACAGCAATCAATATTAAAGCAGAGCGGTATTAAGAGTTTGGGAATGTGGGTCAATGAAATCCCATGTGCAACTAGTTCAGAGAACCCAAGACCCGGAAGTAGCGGGTACATGGAAGAAAATGCAGGTTTAGTTTCTGTAATTCGAAAATTAGTTAATAAATTTCAGATTATTCTTTCGTGCTAACAACAGCAACCAATGCACCTTGTGGGGCAGGGTGATGAGCTAACTGCAGCTGACTCCAAGCCAGTGTGCATTATATTTGCAATAAGCACAAAAACGAACTGGAAAAATTTAGCAGATGCACCTCTCCCCAGCATTTCTGGGGAGAGAAATAAGAGTAAATGTTTCGAGTTCGGTATGACTCTTTTTCAGATTATATTTGCAACTGATACTTAGCATCGAGGTGGGTAGGTCAGCAGGAAAGGATATGCCGAGATCATTTAAAACGGCTTTAGTGTAGTTTTATTGCAGTAGCACCAAGAATGATTAATCTGCATTGCTGCACAAGCTGTCCAACATCACTGATATGGAGCGTGCTGGGGAGAGGTGCAGTCCGATTGGACAATAATAATGTCAATCAGCGTCTCCATAGCCTAATTGGCTCGGTGGCGTAGGCGGGTACTGGATCCCACACGCTGATTGGATGCGATCCAACGGTCTTGTGACCAATGGACAGAGGGGTGGATGGTGATTGGTTGGAAGAGCATTCAATCACGTATCAGGGGGACGCAGTGCGGTTGAGAGCTTGAGCAGCAGTTAGAGGCAGGGTGGGAGGGCGACAGTGCGGGACAGGGGGGGCGGCGATGATGTTTCTCTGCCCCTTGTCACCTGATCAGAAAACCCTTCAGATCGACTGCACAGCTGCATTTTCCGGTCTGGTCTTGAAGTTTTTATACCAGTGCTGAAAGCGGAGGTCAAACAATAAATGAAGCTCTCACGGTTTATTTGGTCTCTCTTCTCGTAAAGTCTCTGCGCAAATGGAAGAAATAATGAGATGCTTTTGCTTTTCTCGCGAAAAAAAAGAGCTAGGATTATATTTGACGGTTAGATTTGACCTTTTCTCCTCGTTGCTGGGCTGGTTTCAAACGTGCTGGGGCTATTGCGTTTTCCACACATTGGTTCATCCATTAGAAAGCATTATGTGCGCACTCTGATTGAGGTATGTACCTGCTATTTCGACTGCTACCTGGGTCAGTCAATAATTTCATCATCATGCAGTATGTTTATGTTTGGTTAACCATGCTGTTATCTTTGGTCTGTCAAGTCGCAGATAACCAGTCGCCTCAATGGCTTCTGTACTCCCATCCTATTACTTCTGGTGACCCTTAATAATTGTATCCTTTTCCTCCACCTCCTAATTTTTCTTCTCACTTTCCCTTTGGCCCCACCATCTGAAAATTTCAAGCCCAATATGCAGTGGATTTTTTTTTCGAGGGCTCTGCTTGAATTTCCTTGAGGGGTATCTTTAGATTTCTGAGGGCTATGTTTTAGTTTTTGAAAGTTCCTTTATCACTTTCGCTTAGGTTATGCAGTTATCTGTTAACAGCTTCTGTATTTGATTTGACATGTGGCAATCTGGACTTTCAGAACAGAATTGGAAGAATTAATCAACGATCTTAATCATCACAGTTCTATTCAACCTAAAAGCTACAATACTCATGGAAAGCAACAACTTCAGTGGCCCTGCGACTTAAATTGGCACAAGGGATGCAGGTTAACTAGTTTTAATATTAAACTGACACAAATTAAATCTGGAAAACAAAAGGCTTTCCACAGACTAAGGTCACAATTTTTGTGTTCAACAGTCACTGCACTTTTAGTAGTTTATCGCATGCAAGCCATTTTGTGTTAATGCATAAATGCAAAACTTTGAGATAAAACTGTTCAATATGAAATAATCTAGCTGGCACAGTGTTCGTTGCAATATGCTCCACTAGATTTTTACCCCTGTTATAGTAGCTCCTGAATTCTTGCAGTCTTAAGCTGGAGAGTTCAAATTAATTTGCAAAGAATTCATTACGTCAGTTCCTCAGCCTCAGTCTTGCAGTCCACTTCCTTTGCATTATCCTGCCTTGCTGTTCTCTGAGACCTGGCCTTGTCCCCTTTCGCTACTTTCTTACCTGCCACATTGACCTTATTTTCTGCTGCCTCCACACTCACTACCATGAGTTCCAGCAGGTTCGCTCACTTTTGCCATTCACTGCTCTAATCACAGGCAGTCTCTCATTTGTGTTTGCTGATATAAGCTGATTAGTGAGAGAACACCAGCCTGTAGTTGGGGAGCAGCTTCTCACTAATACTGTCCAATTTCCTTAAGGCTGTGACTTATTGGATTGGTCAGCCTTATGATCAGTGATTTGGATTTTTTCAGGTGTCTTGGTACCTTTTGAACTTAAATATTTCCTTCCACTCCAATGTGTTTTAAGAGTTGATATGTGTATTCATGACACCCTAGTTCTACCTCATGTCTGCCTCTCTGGAAGCACCTTACTTGGTTCTGATTTTATGATGCTCCAACTCTGGAGCAAATGTGTCTATCATCTAAATATTTGTCTTCTGTGCTTCGTCTAAACTTTGTTCTCTGACCAACGACCCATTCCTTATTTGCAATATTGCATTTAGTTCTGGTGCCATATTTTAGGAAGGAAATGAAGGCATTCGATATAGTGCAAAAAAGATTTGCCAGTATAATTCCAGGGATGAGGTACTTCAGCTATGAAAATAGATCGGCAAAGATAGGGCTTATTTCCTTGGAGAATAAAAGGCGGAGAGGAAATTTTTGAAGAAGTATTCAAGATCACAAGGGGTCTGGTTAAAATAGATAGGAAGAAATAGTTTCCGCTTCTGGTGTCATCAGAAGGAGAGTGCATATTTACATGAATGAGATTTAAACAAAGCAAAAATGCTGTGAATTTTATTTTTGCCTGGCAAGTGGTTAATGTCTGGAGTGCACTGCCTGAGAATGTGCAGGAGGCAGGTTCAGTCAAACCATTCATAAAGGAGTTGAAAATTTAGGTACACCACGTCCACTGGGTCCCCATTGTCCACCTTGCTCATTTACCTCAAGTTTAAACAAGAAGGAAATGTATACTATGGTTCACAAACAGTGGTGATGAAATAATTATGAAAAGCTGCACTAGGTATTTTTAGCTGCCCAAAATGGCTTGTGATAAAATTAATGTGTGTGTTTACAGTGGGGGAGGTTTTGAGAATGCATTCAGTAATCCAGAATGCACATGGAAAATCAAATCATGATCTTGAGTGATGAAATACAAAAATGAGAAAGCAGTTAGTTTAGCAAGCTGGGCCATATCTGAGGTACTGGATTTAGTTTCAGCTACTTCAGGAAAAAGTGATACTGGCATTGAGGTAAAAAGCGTGGTGCTGGAGAAGCACAGCTGGTCAGGCAGCATCTGAGGAGCAGGAGAGTTGACGTTTCGAGCGTAAAGCTCTTTATCTGGAATTGTGCAATATCTCATATCAGTTGCATGCATGACACTGTGACCTTGGTATAAAATCTGTGTCTTATGATCCTGCTCCTACAATTACCTGATGAAGGAGCAGCGCTCCGAAAGCTAGTACTTTCAAATAAACCTGTTGGACTATAACTTGGTGTTGTGTGATTTATAACTTTGTCCACCCCAGCCCAACACGGTACAGTCATTGTTAGATGTGTAGGTGATCTATACCTCAAAGTCAATGTAGCATATCATTTACATAAGAAACATTCTTCAATCTAACACTGAAATATCAAATGATTCATGACCTACACCTTTCCGAAAACAAGTTTAAAATTCAACTCCCCCCTTGTGCGAAAAATGTTTCCTGGCTTCTCTCCTGGCTAACTTGCTCCAATTTTAAAACAACATCCCCCGTGTACTGGATTCCTTTATCTGAGGGCATGAGTTGCTGCAGCAACCCTGAAACTTAAGAACTCACGAACACAAAGCATTTTCATGTAACTCCTACCCATTTTAGAAGCTGTATGTATTCATGGCACCCAATTCTAATTCATGCCTGACTGTCTGGATCGCAAAAATGATCCTTGTGCCTGAGTTCTTAAGTTCCAGAGAAGTTGCAGCAAACCATGTCCTGAGAAAAAAGGAATCCAGAACTTTCCAGCTCAGCGAGCAGACCTACATCCAGAGATGTCAGGAATCACTTTTCTCACAACGGAGAGTTGAATTTGAAACTCCTTTTCGGAAAAGTATAGATGATGAATCAGTTGATATTTTAGAATGAGATTGAAGAATTTCTCTTATGTAAATGATATGCTACATTGATTTTGAGGTAAAGATCA
>NC_057721.1:55214107-55215934 GCF_004010195.1 Chiloscyllium plagiosum | reverse complement strand
CCACCTCCTGCATTTTCTATATTTCATGAGGGCCTCTGTTGAACTTCTCCCTTTATAAAAATTTTTCTTTGTCTTCTTATCCAGACCCGAATATTCCCAAACATCCTCTGGGCTTGGAGCTGCTACACTTCACCCTAACGGGAACATGTTGGGCCTGCACTCGCTGCTTCCATTTCAAATAATCACCAAGCCCACCATCCCCCTCCCTGCTGCTGTTCTTTTGTAGACTTATCCAGAAGTAGCTGTTCCCAGTCTACTTAGGCCAGATCCTGCCTGAGTTAAAAATAACTTCCTTCCTCTAATGTCAAGATAACGCTCCAATCAGAGCCCCTCTGCTCAGCCTGTTCTTTTTGGTGCTTTTCTACTTTTCATTCTCTCTCTCAGCTGTCCCGGAACGGCATGTGGGGAATCCCAAGTCTCAGAGCAGCGTGTACGGCATCCTGAGTGCCAGAGCAGGACGTGGGGTAACCTGAGTCCCAGAGCAGTATGAGGGGACTCCTGGGTCCCAGATCATTAGCCATGGCAAATGTGGGATTATGGGAAGAGGTTTGCGGAGTGGATGCATTTCAGAGGGTTGGTGCAGACTCGATGGGCCAAATAGCCTCTATCTGCACTCTGGGCATTCTATGACACACCCCTGTTGGGCATCTGATAATCCAGCTTCAAGGTCATTAGTAGGTAAACTGTTCACATTACCAAATGTCATTGTGTGTTAAAAGATGGGATGGTTGTTGATCCACACATGTAAAGGCCTTTATTGTACAATATGCAGACAGGAATACAGCTCAAATGAGAAAGTTCTGTTACATTTATATACTTCAGTGTATACCATTTATCACATGACCATCAATTGTTCAAGCCAATTATAATACTGATATCCATTAGAAAGCTAATTTAGTTTGCTATTGGAAAAAAGTGTTCCATTGGAAGGCTCATAAAGCCCTGTGTTGCTCATGTTGTTGCCTGCACATTTCTGAATTAAGTTTCGAGCAACATCATGTGAATGACCAACATCATCGTCATCAGCAATCAGGGATGTCAAGACGAGGGGGAGTATTTTAAGTGAGAAGGGAGAGATTATAAAGACATGAGGCACAGAGGGTGGTTTGCGTTTGGAATGAACTTCCTGAGGAAGTGGTGGGTTAAACCACAGTTACAACATTTCAAAGACACTGAGTTAAGTACATGAATAGGAACGGCTTGGAGGGACATGGGCCAGGAGCAGGCAAAGGGGACGGGTTTAGTTTGGGATATGTTCAGCATCAACTGGTTGGATCAAACTGTCTATTTCTGTGCTGTACGTGTGTATGACTCTATAACTCTTATGTCAACTTTGGCCATATCATTACACAAATAATTATCATCTTTGCAATCAAGTGTATTGGATATCACACATTTCTTGAAAAATTCAATGACAACTTCCATTTCACCTGTTTCTGTTCTCCTAATTCCTTTCTTAAGTGCCCCCCTGCATTTTCTATATTTCATGAGGGCCTCTGTTGAACTTCTCCCTTTGTTAAAATTTCTCCTGGCCTTCTTATCTAGTCCTGAATGTTCCTAAACATCCTCTGGGCTTGTCACTGCTACATTTCACCTTAATGGGAACATGTTGGGCCTGTACTCTTTGCTTCCATTTTGAATAATCCCCACCGCTATCCCTGCTGCTGTTCGTGGCTCAACACTTCAACTCCCCCTCCCACTCCACCAAGGACATGCAGGTCCTTGGACTCCTCCATCGCCAGACCATAGCAACACGATGGTTGGAGGAAGAGCACCTCATCTTCCGCCTAGGAACCCTCCAACCACAAGGGATGAACTCAGATTTCT
>NC_057721.1:55203152-55214068 GCF_004010195.1 Chiloscyllium plagiosum | reverse complement strand
CGTCGATTCTCCTGTTCCTTGGATGCTGCCTGACCTGCTGCGCTTTTCCAGCATCACATTTTCAGACCTGCTCATATTACCAAATGTCATCGTGTTTCAAGAGACAGGATGGTTGTTGGTCCGCACATGTAAAGGCATTTATTGTGCAATATGCACAGAGGAAAACAGCTCAAATTAGAAAGTTCTATTACATTTAAACACTTCCGTATATATCATTTATCACATGACCATCAGAAATAAAAGCCAATTGTAACATTGATGTCCATTAGAAAGTTGGTCTAGTTTGCTATTGGAAAAAATGTGTTCCATTGGAAGGCTCATAAAGCCCTGTGTTGCTCATATTGTTGCCTGAACATTTCTGAATTAAGCTTAGAGCAACATCATGTGAATGACCAACATCATCGTCATCAGCAATCAGGGATGTCAAGACTGGGGAGTGTATTTTTAAAGTGAGAAGGGACAGATTATAAAGACATGAGGCACAATTGTTTCTTGCACAGAGGGTGATTTGAGTGTGGAATGAATTTCCTGAGGAAGTGGTGGGTTAAACCACAGTTACAACTTTTGAAAGACACTAAGTTAAGTACATGAATAGGAACGGCTTGGAGGGACATGGGCCTGGAGCAGGCAAAGGGGACGAGTTTAATTCGGGAAATGTTCAGCACAAACTGGTTGGATCAAACTGTCTGTTTCCATTCTGTACGTATGTATGACTCTATAAGTCTATATCAACTTCGGCGATATCATTAATTATCATCTTTGCAATCAAGTGTATTGGATATCACACATTTCTTGAAAAATTCAATGACAACCTCCATTTTGCCCCTGTTTCTGTTCTCCTAATTCCTTCTATAAGCGCCCCCTGAATTTTCTATATTTCATGAGGCCCTCTCTTTCCATTTATAAAAATTTTTCTTTGTCTTCTTATCCAGACCTGAATATTCCCAAACATCCTCTGTGCATGTAGCTGCTGCATTTCACCCTAACGGGAACATGTTGGGCCTGCACTCGCTGCTTCCATTTCAAATAATCACCAAACCCACCATCCCCCTCCCTGCTGCTGTTCTTTTGTAGACTTATCCAGAAGTAGCTGTTCCCAGTCTACTTAGGCAAGATCCTGCCTGAGTAAAAAAAAACCTTCTTCCTCCAATGTCAAGATAACGGTAAAGTAGGACACTCCAACCAGAGCCCCTCTGCTCCGACTGTTCATTTAGTTACTTTTCTACTTTTCATTCACTCTCTCAACTGTTCTGGAATGGCACGATGGGAATCTCGAGTCCCAGAGCGGCACATGGGCTAACCCGAGTGTCAGAGCGGGAAGTGGGGTAACCCGAGTCCCAAAGCAGGACATGGGCTAACCCAAGGCATAGAGCGGGACATGGGCTAACCCGAGTCCCATACCGGGACATGGGCTAACCCGAGTCCAACACCGGGACATGGGCTAATCCGAGTCCCAGAGCGGGACATGGACTAATCCGAATCCAGCGCCAGGACATGGGCTAGCCCGAGTCCCAGAGCGAGACATAGACTAACCCAAGGCCCAGAGCGGGACATGAGCTAACCCGAGTCCCACACTGGGACATGGGCTAACCCGAGTCCAACACCGGGACATGGGCTAACACGGGTCCCATACCGGGACATGGGCTAACACGAGTCCCACACCGGGACATGGGCTAACCCGAGTCCCACACCGGGACATGGGCTAACCCGAGTCCCATACCGGGACATGGGCTAACCCGAGTCCAACACCGGGACACGGGACATGGGCTAACCCGAGTCCAACACCGGGACATGGGCTAATCCGAGTCCCAGAGTGGGACATGGACTAATCCGAATCCAACACCAGGACATGGGCTAGCCCGAGTCCCAGAGCGGGACATAGACTAACCCAAGGCCCAGAGCGGGACATGGGCTAACCCGAGTCCCACACTGGGACATGGGCTAACCCGAGTCCAACACCAGGACATGGGCTAACCCGGTTCCCACACCGGGACATGGGCTAACCCGATTCCCACACCGGGACATGGGCTAACCCGAGTCCCACACCGGGACATGGGCTAACCCGAGTCCCACACCGGGACATGGGCTAACCCGAGTCCCACACCCGGACATGGGCTAACCAGAGTCCAACACCGGGACGTGGGCTAACACGCGTCCCAAACTGGGACATGGGCTAACCCGAGTCCCACACCGGGACATGGGCTAACCAGAGTCCCACACCCGGACATGGGCTAACCCGAGTCCCACACCGGGACATGGGCTAACCAGAGTCCCACACCCGGACATGGGCTAACCCGAGTCCCACACCGGGACATGGGCTAACCAGAGTCCCACACCCGGACATGGGCTAACCCGAGTCCCACACCGGGACATGGGCTAACCAGAGTCCCACACCCGGACATGGGCTAACCCGAGTCACAGCTACCTAAACTACACCTCCTCCCACCCTGCCCACTGTAAAAACGCCATCCCATATTCCCAATTCCTTCATCTCCACCGCATTTGCTCTCTATCTATTTTCTCACTTTTCTCATTTAGCACTTCTCCTATCTCCTCAGATTCCATGCACAACTTCCCACTACTATCATTGATTGGCCCTAATCTTAATCTAGTCATTCTTTTATTCCTGATATACCTATAGAAAACCTTAGGGTTTTCCTTGATCCTATGTGCCGACGACTTCTCATGTCCCCTCCTGGCTCTTCTTAGCTCTCTCGTTAGGTCTTTCCTGGCTAACCTGTAACAGCTCTCTCGTTAGGTCTTTCCTGGCTAACCTGTAACTCTCAACTAACTGAGCCATCACATCTCATCCTAACATTAGCCTTCTTCTTCCTCTTAACAAGAGATTCAACTTTCTTAGTAAACCACAGCTCCTTCAACCATTTCCACCCTGCCTGATAGGTACATACTTATCAAGCACACACAGTAGCTGTTCCTTGAATAAGCTCCATGTTTCAATTGTGCCCATCCCCTGCAGTTTCCTTCCCATCCTATGCTTCCTAAATTTTGCCTAATTGCATCATAAATTGCTTTTCCCAAGTTATAACTCTTGCTCTGTGGTATATACCTATCACTTTCCATCATTAAAGTAATCATAACCAAATTGTGATAATCACCAAAGTGCTCACCTACCTCCAAATCTAACACCTGGTTGGGTTCATTACCCAGTACCAAATCTAATGTGGCCTCACCCTTTGTTGGCCTGTCTACACATTGTATCAGGAAACCCTCCTGCACACATTGGACAAAAACTGACCCACCTAAAATACTACTAAATAGTATTTCCAGTCAATTTTTGGAAAGTTAAAGTCCCTTATAACATCTACGCTGTTACTCTCACTCCTATCCAGATTCATCTTTGCTATCCTTTCCTCGACATCTCTGGAACTTTTTGGAGGCCCATAGAAAACTCCCAACAGGGTGATCTCTCCTTTCTTGTTTCTAACCTCAGTCAATGCTACCTCAGTAGACGAGTCCTCAAACACCCTTTCTGTCACTGTAATACTGTTCCTGGCTAACAATGCCACACCTCTCCGTCTTTAACCATTTTCTCTGTTCTTACTGAAACATCTAAATCCTGGAACCTGCAATAACCATTCCTGTGCCTGCTCTCCCCATGTCTCTGAAGTGGCCACAACATTGAAATCTCAAGTACCGACCCATGCTGCAAGTTCACCCACCTTAATCTGAATGCTCCTGGAATTGAAGTAGACACATTTCAAACCACCTTCCTGCTGCCGGTGCACTCTTGCGAGCTTGAAACCATATTCCTGATCTCACTAGTCTCAACCTTCTGTATACTGGAGCTACAAATCAGGTTCCCATCGCCCTGCTGAATTAGTTTAAACTCATCCAAAGAGCATTAGCAAATGTCCCCCCCCAGGAGTTTGGTACCCCTCTAGTTCAGATGCAGACTATGCCTCGGTACACGTGACAATAAAATCAATTCAATTCAATTCCTGTTTGTAGAGGTCCCACTAACCCCAGATGAACCCTAATTATCCAGGTATTTGAATCCCTCCCTTCTGCACCATCCCTGTAGCCACATGTTCAACTGCTCTCTCTCCCTATTCCTTGCCTCACAAGCACATAGCATGGATAACAAACCAGAGATAACCCCTGTTGCTTCTAGCTCCAAACTTCCACCCTAGCTCCCTGAATTTCTGCCTTAAATCCCCATCCTTTATCGTACCTAAGTCGTTAATGCCTATGTAGACCACAACGTGGGGTTGCTCCCCCACCCCCTCAAAGATCCCGAAAACACAATCTGAGGCATCACGAACCCTGGCACGTGGGAGGCAACCAACCAACCGTGAGTCTGTCTCGTTCCCACAGAACCTTATATCTGTGCCCCCAACTATGGAGTCCCTAATGACTAATGCGCTGCTCCTCTTCCCCCTTCCCTTCTGAGCAATAGGGACACACTCTGTGCCAGAGACCTGTGCCGTACTGCTTACCCCTGCTAGGTCATTCCCCCCAACAATATCCAAAACGGTATAGTTGTTGAGGGGAATGGCCACTGAGGATCCCTGGACTGCCTGCCGGTTCCCTTGCTGTCCCCTGACTGTAACCCATCTGCTTTTTTCCTGCACCCGAGGTGTGACTACCTCCCTATAACGCCTCTCAATAGCCCCCTCCACGTCCCGAATCATCCAGCTCCAGCTCCAGTTCCCTAACCCGCAGATGAAGTCAGTGGGGATACTAGTGGTGACCCTTACCTCCCGTATTCTGCAGGAGGAACATTCAATTGCCCTAACCGCCTCCCCAATGTTCTAAATTCCCAAAGAGACTGCTCCCAAGGACCAGTGTGAGGTGAAGAGAATCCTGGTACAGCACAACTTACTTTGTTGCTGCTGAGTGCCGGTGAAGAGCAGACTGGAGGTTGGAGCAATGTGGGACAGTTGGTGGATTTGGGCCTGGAATGCTTGGAATTCCTACCGGACTGTAATGTAAAGTCTTTTCACAATGTTTATAGCTACCTCATTTCTAACTTGTTCTCAGGCACTGTAAGTAATGCTACTACTTTCCTTTAAATCCTCTTTTGTACAACTACTCTATTTTTTTACTCTGTAAGAATCATACCTAGGTACATGGTGATGGTGCCATTAAAAGGCAGCCAATGTATAAACTTCACACTGTACTTTTGTACTGGAGTACAACTGACATTAAGGATATTCATATATTCAATACCTTTTTTTTGGAGACCACCATTTTTCTTTTCCATAACAAAACTATAAATTGGTGTTGTAATCACTCTCCCAAGCCATCTCAAACCACCCATCTAGCTTTATTTCCCAGAATTCGGTCCAGCAGTAGAAAGTCCCTAATTGGACTTTCTATATGTTGATGTAAAAAGCTGTCCTAAAAACATTTCAAGAAATCTGGATCCAATTAATGTTGAGGGAGTTGAATTTCCCTAATATAATTATCCTGTTACAAAAGCAGAAGTTGCTGGAAAAGCTCAGCAGGTCTGGAACAGGCGAGGAATGGGTCTGGGTGGGTTACTCTTCAAAGGGTTGGTCTGGACTTATTGGGCCAAATGGCCTGTTTCTGCACTGTAGGGATTCTAAAACAAATTGTGTAGCCCTTACTAGTGGCGTGTCCAATGAGTAAACATGCTTTCCATGACATTCTCAGCCTCATGGATGCTCCATAGTGAATATTATGCCACGTCTCATCATCAGACCTTTAAGAGACATGCTTATTGTATCATCACTGCATCACAGTATGTGGTTTAGGATTATAAACATAGAACATAGAACATAGAAAAGTACAGCACAGAACAGGCCCTTTGGCCCACAATGTTGTGCCGAGTATTAATCCTAATGCAAAATAAAATAACTTAAACTATGCACCCCTCAACTAACTGCTATCCATGTGCATGTCCAGCAGTTGCTTAAATGTCCCCAATGACTCTGCTTCCACTAACACGGCTAGCAACACATTCCATGCATTCACAACTCTCTGTGTAAAGAACCTTCCTTAGACGTCCCCTCTATACTTTTCTCCTAATATCTTAAAACTATGACCCCTCTTGCCAGTCAATCCTGCCCTGGGGAAAAGTCTCTGACTATTGACTCTATCCATGCCTCTCATTATTTTGTACACCTCAACCAGGTCACCTCTTTTTCTCCTTCTCTCCAGAGAGAAAAGTCCAAGCTTAGTCAACCTTTCTTCATAAGGCAAGCCCTCCAGTCCAGGCAGCATCCTGGTAAACCTTCTTTGCACCCTCTCCAAAGCCTCTGTATCTTTCCTACAGTAGGGTGACCAGAACTGGATACAATATTCCAAGTGTGGTCTCACCAGGGACTTATAGAGCTGTAGCAAAACCTCGCGGCTCTTAAACTCGATCCCCCTGTTAATGAAAGCCAAAACACCATATGCTTTCTTAACAACCCTATCTACTTGGGTAACAACTTTGAGGGATCTATGCACTTGAAACCCACTGTTTCTCCAAACTGCCAACAATCCTGTCTTTAATCCTATATTCAGAATTTGAGTTCGACCTTCCAAAATGCATCACTTCACATTTATCCAGGTTGAACTCCATCTGCCATTTCTCAGCCCAGCTCTGCATCCTGTCTGTATCGCGCTGCAGCCTGCAATAGCCCTCAATACTATCAACGGCACCTCCAACCTTTGTGTCATCTGAAAATTTACTAACCCACCCCTGATCCAAGTCATTTATAAAAATGACAAAGAGCAGAGGCCCAATAACAGAACTGATGGGATACCACTCAACACTGACCACTCGACAGAATACTTTCCATCTACAACCACTCTCTGCCTTCTGTCAGCCAACCATTTCTGAATCCAGACAGCCAAATCTCCCTGTATCCCATGTTTCCTGACTTTATGAATGAGCCTACCATGGAGAACCTTATCAAATGCCTTGCTGAAGTCCATATACACCACATCCACTGCTCAACCTTCGTCGACCTGTCTTGTCACCTCCTCAAAGAACTCAATAAGATTTGTGAGGCATGACCTGCCCCTCACAAAACTATGCTGACTGCTTTTCCAAATAGTCATAAATCCCATCCCTCAGAATTCTTTCCAAAACTTTGCTGACCACAGACATAAGACTGACTGGTCAGTAATTGCCAGGGATTTCCCTATTACCCTTCTTGAAAAGATGAACAACATTCACCGCCCTCCAATCCCCCGGGACGACTCCTGTGGAGAGTGAGGAAGCAAAGATCTTTGCCAGCAGCTTAGCAACTTCCTTTCTCGCTTCCCAGAGCAGCCTAGGATAAATCTGGTCTGACCCTGGAGACTTATCAATCTTAATGTTTGCCAAAATTTCGAGCACATCAGCTTCATCAATCTTAATCTGGTCAAGCCTGTAACCCAGTTCCTCAAAGTTCTCATTCACAACAAGGTCCCTTTCCTTAGTGAAAACCGAACCAAAAAACTCATTTAGGGCTTCCCCTATCTGCTCAGACTCCACGCACAAGTTCCCTTCGCTATTCCTGATTGGCCCTAACTTCTCCCTGATCATTCTCTTATTCCTCACATATGAGTAAAATGCCTTTGGGTTCTCCCTAATCCTTCCTGCAAAGCCTTTTTCATGTCTCCTCCAGGCTCTCCTCAGTCCATTTCTGAGCTCCTTTCTAGTAAGCCTGTAATCCTCTAAAGCTGTGCTGGATCCTTGCTTCCTCCACCTTACGTGAGCTGCCTTCCTTCTTTTGATGAGAAGCTCCACTGTTCTCATCATCCAAGGTTCCTTAAATTACCCCTGTCTCAGAGGAACAAATCCATGCATCATCATAACAACTGCTCCTTAAACAGTCTCCACGTGTCTGCTGTGCCCTTTCTGTGGAACAATTGCTCCCAGTCTGTACTTCCCAACTCCTGTCTGATAGTGTCTCACACTCGATCTTATTCAGATCACTTGATGTGCAACACTCTTGGAAACATATTCCTCTGTTGTAAGTAGTAGCTTAGTGTTAGCATTAACTCTTATGTACCTGAGGCATGTAATGTTTATATATAATAGTTAATTATAATAAATGTCGATCGGATTTTTCTTTATCATGAAATTCAAACTCACTTTACGGGAGATAACACAGGGACTAAGCAAATACGTACTTCGAAAGATGAATAAGATTTCCCAGTGTCTTTTTAGCATAATTTGTTAACATCACATTTATCACATTTCTGCAGTTTATCATCAATTATTGACAAAGGAATGAATACAGATTGGCCTGAATTAGGAACATAGGGGAGATGGCCATGAATTTGACATGTCAGTCAGTCGATGGTGCGTGCAGTTGGAAAGAACACAATGTTAGTGAAGGCAACTGACCATATAAAGAATAGCTTCACAATTGTGTTGTTGCAGAACAAAGTTTAACCAATGATGATAGGCAAGAGAAAGAAAGGTCTCCAAACTGCAGTTCCCCAAAGGAGTCGTCATCAACTTTAATGGCAAAGGTTAAATGAGAAAATAAGCTTTGCATAAGCAGTTGGAAGAGAGCATATCCTCAGGGAGGAACAGCCTGAGTGAGTCTGTTCTGAGGAAGGGTCCTGCAATTTGAAATGTTTACTCTGATTTCTCTTCACAGATGCTGCCATACCTGCTGAGATTTTCCAGCAATCTCTATTTTTGTTTTCTCTAAGATTACTTCCAGTGCCATCTGCTAGAGAGTACAGAAATAGGAGAATCGAGCAAATGAATGCACAAGGGATGAATGCAAGAGTTGGTGCAGGAGGGAGGGTTTTAGATTCCTGGATCACTGGGACTGTTTCTGAGGAAGGTGGGACCTGTACAGTAGATGGCTTTCACTTGAATTAGAATGGGACCAACATCCTTGTGGGTGTCACAAACAAAAACAGAAATTGCTGGAAAATCTCAGCAGATCTGGCAGCATCGGAGGACAGAAATCAGAATTAATGTTTTGAGTTCAGTGACCCTTCTTCAGAATTGAAGAACGTCCTTGCGGCTGATTTTGCCCAGGCTGTTGGGAGAAATTTAAACCAGTTCAATATGGGGAGACAACACGGTGCGTTAGTACAGTACAGACACTTCATATCTTAGTAAAGGAACCAAGGTAGAGAGAGTTCAGCCATGTTGAGTGAAGCTAGATGGCCTTTACTTTAATGCTAGAGTACTATGGATAAGAGAGATGATCTAAGGGCTTAGATTGACATGTGGATTTATGATGTTGCTGCCATCACATAGGCATGGTTGAAGGAGAGTCAGGACTGACAACTCAACATTCTGGGGTATGAAATTATCAGGCAGGACATGGTAGGGTGTAAAAGAGAAGGTGGTGTTTGCCTTATTAATTAAGGAGATGATGACTGCGGTAAGCAGGGACAATGTCTTTGAAGAGTCTTCAAAGAAGGCTTGGTGGGTCAGAATAAAGAATAAAAGGGGGGCACTCACATTGTTTGGGGTGTGGTACAGACCTCCAAACAATCAGTGTGCAATAAAGGAGCAGATATGTAGATAACTCACTGAGGTATATAAAAACACAAACAGGATATTTATAAAAACGGAAAGAACTGCAGATGCTGTAAATCAGAAAGACAAACAGAAGTTGCTGGAAAAGTTCAGAAGGCCGGGCAGCACCTATGAAGAGAAATCAAAGTTAACCCTTCTTCAGAATCACCAGACCTGAAATGTTAACTCTGATTTCGCTTCACAGATGCTGCCTAACCTGCTGTGCTTTTCCAGCACCACACTTTTGACCCATTCCCCTACCCTATTACTCTATATTTACCCCTAACTAATGCACCTAATCTACACATCTCTGAACACTATGGGCAATTTAGCATGGCCAACACCCTGTACAATCACAATATGGCTTCCCACCACCTGCATTAGACTCAGTTTAGCAGCTATATCCTTTAGGACCTGACCAGCTCATTCAGTAATACTGCTGCTGCACCACTCTTGGTGATGGATATTGAAGCCCCTCACCCAGAGTCCATTTTGTACCCTTACCATCCTCAGGGCTTTCTCCAAGTGTTCTTCAACATGGAGGATTACTGATTCATCAGCTGAGGAAAGATGGGACATGGTAAGCAGCAGGACATTTCCTTGACAATGTTTAACCTGAAGCCATGGGATCCAGAGTCCATGGATGTTAAGAATACCCTCCTCCACCTCTGCTGGCTCTCTCCTGTCAGCGGAACAGGACAACTCCTGGGATCCTGGTAGTGGTGCCTAGGACATTGTCCATAAGATGTGATTCTGTGAGTATGATTATCTCAGGCTGTTGCTTAACTAGTCTGTGAGACAGCTCTCCCCAATTTGGCACTAGGAGGACTTTACAGAGTCAACAGGGATATTTCTGCCATTGTCCTTTCTGGTGCCTAAGTCAATGTCCAGTTTCATTTCTTTGAGATTTATAATAATTCATACAACCGAATGGTTTGCTCAGCCATTTCAGAGGGCAATTGAGAGGGCATTGCTGTGTGTCTAAAGTCACATGTAGGCCAGATCAGGTGAGGATGGCAGATTTCTTTCCCTGAAGCACATTAGTGAATCAGATGGATTTTTCCCAACAATTGGCAATTCAACGCAAGGAGTATCAGTATCAGAAATAAGTTGGGTGAACTTAAGGCGTGGATCGGTACTTGGGACTACGATGTTGTGGCCATCACGGAAACGTGGATAGAAGAGGGACAGGAATGGTTGTTGGAGGTTCCTGGTTACAGATGTTTCAGTAAGATTAGGGAGGGTGGTAAAAAAGGAGGAGGGGTAGCGTTGCTAATTAGAAATGGTATAACGGCTGCAGAAAGGCAGTTCGAGGGGGATCTGCCTTTGGAGGTAGTATGGGCTGAAGTCAGAAATAGGAAAGGTGCAGTCACCTTGTTGGGTGTTTACTAGAGGCCCCCCAATAGCAGCAGAGATTTGGAGATACGGATTGGGATATAGATTTTGGAAAGGTGCAGAAGCCGCAGGG
>NC_057721.1:55145934-55200846 GCF_004010195.1 Chiloscyllium plagiosum | reverse complement strand
GAGAGGAAGTCGTACGAGGCTAGGTTGAGAGTTCTCGGCCTTTTCTCGTTGGAACGGCGAAGGATGAGGGGTGACTTGATAGAGGTTTATAAGATGATCAGAGGAATAGGTAGAGTAGACAGTCAGAAACTTTTTCCCCGGGCACAACCGAGTGTTACAAGGGGACATAAATTTACGGTGAAGGGTGGAAGGTATAGGGGAGATGTCAGGGGTGGGTTCTTTACCCAGAGAGTGGTGGGGGCATGGAATGCGCTGCCTGTGGGAGTAGCAGAGTCAGAATCATTGATGACCTTTAAGCGGCAATTGGATAGGTACATGGATAGGTGCTTCAGCTAGGACAAATGTTCGGCACAACATCGTGGGCTGAAGGGCCTGTTCTGTGCTGTATTTTGATCTATGTTCAATGGTTTCATGGTTATCAGTAGATTTTTAATTCCAGAATTTAAAAAAAAAATTGAATTCAAATTCCACCATTGACTGCGGTATAATTCAAACCCAGGTCCCCAGGACATTAGTTGAGTTCCTGGTTTAATAGGCTAGTGATACTACCACTTGGCTATCACCCTCCCCCCCGCCCTCCCCCTCCCCAAACCCCCAATAAATGCCTTCATCAGTAATGGCATTGAGTGTAACAGTTGGCAAGTTATGCTGCAATTGGACAGGCCACTTTTGAATACTAGAGGAAAACTTCTAGTTCCAAAGACAAAGCCAGATTCCATAAAAAAAACACAAGTCATCAATAAGATGCTACAAAACCACAGTAGTGGCTACAAGGGATGAGTTAAGAAGGTGCACAAATGCCAACATATCAAATAAGATTCAGAGTCACCCAAACAAAAGGTAAATCTCAGAAGCAGACCAAACTTTCCATATCATTAAACTGACTCATCGTGCCAATGCTCAGAGGCAATCAAAAACTTTTACAACCATTGGCATCATATGTCCTGAAAAAGCAGGACACCGCACATAAAAGGCTAAAATCTAACTTGGGAGACAGTGTCAGCATATTGCCACTATGCATCCTAAAGGACCTGTAGCTAAGCAAGTGTCACTCTATGGCCCTGTTTCGGAAAGATCATCTCACAGGATATAATAGATAACCAATTCTACATGTTGGAAGAAATATGCTGCAGTGTCAAAATGCAAGATCCTCTTGGCTTCCCAAACTCCTCCACCTAGTAGTTACTAACAGTCCAGCAGTGATAATACTACCATTATTGACAAATGTCAATGTAGTTTCAATTCATAAGATTCAAATGATATTCACTGGCATGGATCAGACCACATGGGTTGTAATTGAATCAATCAATAATCTACAAGGATTTGACTTTGAAGTATGTAATGCAGGTATTAGGATGATTACATTGGATTCATTGAGCAGATTACACATCCCACACAAGTAGCAAGATATCCCTCTTAATCTACAGTTGATGCTCTGTACAAGGTTAATCAGTTACCCATTGGCCAAAGCCAGTGTGAACAGATGCATCTAGGGATGTCGGACAATTCTACAGAAGTGCCTGAAACATGTTGGTCAAACATAGATGAACTTGGTATATCACAAGTCGTTTTCAAAGGCAAATATGCTTTAACACAAAATGTCTAATGCAAACTTTTCATCTCCATGTTGTACGAAGCATGAGGAGAAACAATCCCAGAGCAGTGCCTGGCTTGGGGGGAGCAATCCCAGAGCAGTGTCCGGCTTAGGGAGAAACAATCCCAGAGCAGCGCCTGGCTTGGGGGGAGCAATCCCAGAGCAGTGTCCGGCTTAGGGAGAGCAATCCCAGAGCAGTGCTTGGCTTGGGGGGAGAATTCCCAGAGCAGTGCCCGGCTTAGGGGGAGCAATCCCAGAGCAGAGCCCAGCTTGGTGGGAAGCAATCCCAGAGCAGTGCCTGGCTTAGGGGGAGCAATCCCAGAGCAGAGCCCAGCTTGGTGGGAAGCAATCGCTTGGGGGGAGCAATCCCAGAGCAGTGTCCGGCTTGGGGAAAAACAATCCCAGAGCAGCGCCTGGCTTGGGGGGAAGCAATCCCAGAGCAGTGCCCGGTTTGGGGGGAAGCAATCCCAGAGCAGTGCCCGGCTTGGGGGGAAGCAATCCCAGAGCAGTGCCCGGCTTGGGGGGAGCAATCCCAGAGCAGTGCCCGGTTTGGGAGGAAACAATCCCAGAGCAGTGCCCGGCTTGGGGGGAAGCAATCCCAGAGCAGTGCCCGGCTTGGGGTGAGCAATCCCAGAGCAGTGCCCGGCTTGGGGGGAAACAATCCCAGAGCAGTGCCCGGCTTGGGGGGAGCAATCCCAGAGCAGTGCCCGGCTTGGGGAGAAACAATCCCAGAGCAGTGCCTGGCTTGGGGGGAGCAATCCCAGAGCAGTGCCCGGCTTGGGGGGAAGCAATCCTGGAGCAGTGCCCGGCTTGGGGGGAGCAATCCCAGAGCAGTGCCCGGCTTGGGGGGAAGCAATCCTGGAGCAGCGTCCGGAACAGGGTGGGGATACAGTCCCAGGCAGTGGCCGGCACGGTGAGGGGAAAGCAATCCCAGAGCAAAGTCCGACATAGGAAGAAGCAGTCCTGGGTGGATAACAACACAGGGAGGGGAGTCCTGGGTGCAGGCTGGAGTGGGGGAGCAGTCCCGGAGGAAACTTACCTTGGAGAAGCTGAGAGCCAGAGCGGAGCGGACTGGAGGCTTGGAGCAAAGTGGGAGACGGTTGTTGGACTGGGGTCTGGAACAAGTAGACAGACCATGTGTGGAAGCTCCTGCTCTCAGCTACTGCAATGTAACGTTTATTTGAAATGTTTTTTAACTGACTATAAGTTCAATCCTTTAACCATGTCTTATTTCTAACTTGTTCTTTGAACACAGTACAGTAAAGTAACTACTTTTCTTTTTATTCCTCGCTTGTATCTAAGATTTGTACTTACATATTTGTACCTAAGATGGTGCCAATAAGAGGTGACATTGTGAAACGTTACACTGTATTGGATGCCAAACACCATTCTCTGTAATCCTGACTCCTCCATCGTCAGACCACAACAAAACGATGGTTGGAGGAAGAACGCCTCATCTTCCGGCTAGGAATCCTCCAACCACAAGGGATGAACTCGGATTTCTCCAGTTTCCTCATTTCCCCTCCCCCCACCCTGTCTCAGTCAAATCCATCAAATTCAGCACCGCCTTCCTAACCTGAGATCTTCTTCCCGACCTCTCCGCCCCCACTGTTCTGTATCAGAATTTATACTTGCAGAAATAACATTAATTCATTTCTATCTCACAAATGCTTCAGTTGTGCTATGTCTTTCCAGCATCCTTTTCTTTTTACATCCAAGTGAACATTATCATAATTATCTCGTCTGGTCCCACCTACCTACATTCAAGTTTTAAACTCCCATCTTTAGCTTGATCTGCTTTCATATCTGCCTTTCGATCACACAGAAATAGCTGACCTCTAATCTTTTGTAACACATGCAGCTGTTTGTTCTGCTTTCTCAAATAATTTAATCCTTTCACTTGTGGGTTCTGCTTCATCATTACCAGTTACAATATTCCCTCGCAATCTCCCCTTTTCATTGTCAACTTAAATGGAGTCAATCCACTTGCCCCTGATGAGACTGGGCGTTGCCCTCAGTCCCATCAGGAAATTAAATCACCCTCTCGTCTCTTGTATGGTATTTAGCAAATACTTTCTTCAATATCATATTCATTTGTTCTGTCATTTCTGAGCTCTGTGGTGAGTAGGGAATGTGAAATATTATTTGATTTCCAGCAATTTATAAACTTGATAAAAACAGAATAATGAGTAGGCTGTTTAGCTGCTCTTAAACCTGCTACAAGCCTCAACTTCTTGATATTTCAAAAACCTATTAACCATTTCTTCATATATTTTCTGTGATCTATCTTCCACAACACTCTGGGGTAGGGAATTCCAGACATTTACTGCTCTCTGAGAGAAGAAATTCCTTCGAGTTTCAGTTTTTAATGTGACCCCTTATTCTGTAACTTTGTCCCCTAGTTCAAGACTGTCCTACAAGTGGAACCATCAATTCTGTCATCCAGCATTTGTACATCTTTATGGCGAAGGTACATCCTTTCCTTCCCCTTCTGTAGCACTGTGTAAATGTACCACGTCTATTTCCTCCTGAGCAATTGCTGCTGCTACTACTATGTGATGCTCAGAGCCTGTTACAACAGCCTTTGTAGTTTTCTCAACTACCCATCAGTCTGTTCCCTTCTCATGTGCTTTAGCCTTTATCACTGCTGTCTTAATTGTTAGTGTCACAGAGTCATTCAATCATAGAGTTGTACAGCACAGAAACAGACTCTTCGGTCAAACTCGTCCATGTTGATCAAATATTTTAAACTAATCTAGTCTCATTTGCCAACATTTGGCCCATATCCCTTTAAACCCTTCCCATTCATGTACCTATCCAAATACCTTTTAAATGTCACAATTGTAATAGTTTCCTCCATTTCCTCTGGCAGCTCATTCCATACACGTATCATCCTCTGCATGATACAATTGTCCCTTATGTCTCTTCTATATCTTTCCCCTCTCACCTTAAACTAAAGTCCTCTGGTATTAGACTGCTCTATTCTGGGGAAAAGTCCTGGCTAATCCCCCTATCCATGTCTCTCATGATTTTATTAACCTCTATAACGTCATGCCTCAGCCTCAGCCTTCCAATGCTCCTTGGAAAATAGCCCCAGCCTCTCCGTTACTCAAAACCTCCAACTACCTCAAAATCCTTGTAAATCTTGCCTGCAATTGAATTAACATTGACTGCCGTTTGAGGAAGAGTGTTCCAAACCTCCATACCCATTCCATATTGAAGTGCTTTCTAATATATCTCCTGAATGGCCTGGCCCTAATTCTGACATTATACCCCTGATTCTCGAATCTTCATCCAGTGGAAATAGTTTATCTTTATCTATCTTGTCTATCAGTCCATTGGAGGCAGTTCAGTGACGGTTCACTAGGATGATTCCTGGTTTGGAGGGACTGTCTAATGAGTAAAGGCTAAACAGTTGGGACTCTACTCATTGACATTTAAAAGAATGAGAGGAGATCTCATTGAAACATAGGGGATTCTTATAGGGCTTGGCAGGGCAAATGCTGAGAGGATGTTTTCCCTTGTGAGAGAATCTAGGACCAGATGGCATCATCTCAGAATAAAGGGGCGCCAACTTAAAACTGAGATGAGGAAGAATTTCTGCTCTCAGAGGGTTGAGGAGCTTTGGAATGCATTGCCACAAAGAGCTGTGGGGACAGAGTTCCTGTTTATATTTGAGGCTGCGATAGATAGATAGATTCTTGAATGTAGTAAAATCAAGGATAATGAGAAAACCACAGGGAAGGGAATGTGAGGAACATCAGATCAACTATGAATGGCAGAGCAGGCTCAAGAGACCAACAGGTGAAAGTGAGGACTGCAGATGCTGGAGATCAGAGTCGAGATTAGAGTGGTGCTGGAAAAACACAGCAGGTCAGACAGCATCTGAGGAGCAGGGAAATCGATGTTTCGGGCAAAAGCCCTTCATCAGGAATGAGGCCTTTGGGCATAAGCCCACATACCAAGTGATAATATGTAAATGAAATTCTCCCCTCTGTTATAAGTTTGAGACCAATTTGCTGCAGCTGTGTTGAACTTTATTTCCCAGTGCACAGTAATGAGATTCTCAGGAAATTTCAACATAAGTAACCAGTAGGCTTACATTGCAGGGTATGCTTTTCCAGGAAAATATATCTTACTAATCATGTCTCTGAGCAAGGGACTGGGAGTTCCTTTCCCAAATGTTACATAATAGCACTGCAAAAATTGGATGTGCCTGGACTGGAACATCTGCTGTGATATCTACCAATGTCAAATAATGTGCTGGCAACCGATCATTCTTCAGGCTCACAAATCACCAGTTGCCACTTGGAAGGGATTCTAGCCAGAGGAAAGGGCTGCAGAAGACAACTAGGAATGATGCAATCATAACCCACCATGAGTTAATATTATCAGCAGAAAAAGAGACAGAAATTGTGTGATCATTTTAAAATGGCGACTGAGATTGGAGTATCCATTTACATATTCATAAATATTTGAACATCCAAGTTTCAGATAACAAATTCACCTTTCAGATAGTTCCAATGTACTCTCACACCCGACTTCATCAAGTTCACATTCAGCTACCAGTGGATTCATTAATTTCAATACTGTCTGAAACAGGTCAGGATGAAAGAATGTAGCACAATGCTGTTAAAGTATGTAATGTAATAATGTCATTGTTCAATGGTCACACAACTGCAATAGCTGACTTGGGCAACAGATTCTGGTTGGTATGTACTACCATGAAGAACACAGCAGGGTCGTTAAAATCAAATCAAGCAGTTCTGATTGATCAAAGATTACCAAAACCCCCAAGCATTTTTTAGTTACAACATAAGACATACTTGTACAAGTCTTTCTGTTTGTAAAGTATGGGGAACAATCCAGACATTAATATCTTCAAGGTCCTACTTTTGAATTATCTGTTCCAGTTCATGAAAACTGCATCATATGACCTCAATATCTGTCCTCTTTATGTCATTGGCACCAAGGTGTAATGCAATCACTGGATCACTTCCTTCATGTGTGGAATATTCGCCTCCCAGTGATTGCCTCTACATAAGATCACAAGATTTAGGAGCAGGAGTAAGCAATTCAGCTGCTTGAGCCTGTTGCACCATTTGATATGATTATGCCTGATCTCATGTCAGCCTCAACTCTTTTTTTCCAGCCTGCTTTCCATAACCCTTCAATGCATTATTAATTAACAATCTATCTCCTCCTTGAATTTACTCAATGTCTCAGAATCCACCACAATCTAGGGTAATAAATGCAATGGATTCATGAAAGTTTGAGCGACGTAATTTCTCCTTCTCTCTGTTTTAAATCTGCTCTTATCCGAAAACTATGACCTCACATTCATGATTGCCACACAGAAGGAAACATCCTTTTTACATCTATTTCGTCAATTCCTTTCAGTATCTTATATACATCAATTAGATCTCATCTCATTTTTATAAAATTCAAATAATATAGGCCTAAACTGTTCAATCTATCTTTAAGTTTGGAATCAATCCAGTGAATCTCCTCTGAAATGTCTCCACCATCCACTACATCATCCCTCATAGTGAAGGAGGTGTTTGGTATGATTTTTTTACAATTGGTCAGAGTATTGAGTACAGGAGTTGGGAGGTCATGTTGCGGCTGTACAGGACATTGGTTAGGCCGCTGTTGGAATATTGCGTGCAATTCTGGTCTCCTTCCTATCGGAAAGATGTTGTGAAACTTGAAAGAGTTCAGAAAAGATTTGCAAGGATGTTGCCAGGGTTGGAGGATTTGAGCTATAGGGAGAGGCTGAACAGGCTGGGGCTGTTTTCCCTGGAGATTGAGGGGTGACCTTAAAGAGATTTACAAAATCATGAGGGGCATGGATAGGATAAATAGACAAAGTCTTTTCCCTGGGGTTGGGGAGTCCAGAACTAAAGTGCATAGGTTTAGGGTGAGAGGGGAAAGATACAAAAGATAGCTAAGGGGCAACTTTTTCACAGAGGGTGGTATGTGTACGGAATGAGCTGCCAGAGGAAGTGGTGGAGGCTGGTACAATTGCAACATTTAAAAGGCATTTGGATGGGTATATGAATAGGAAGGGTTTGGAGGGATATGGGCCTGGTGCTGGCAGGTGATATTAGATTGGGTTGGGATATCTGGTCGGCATGGATGGGTTGGACTGAAGGGTCTGTTTCCATGCTATATATCTCTATGACTCTAAGCGAGGGGACAGAAATTGTACTCACTACTCTAGGTCTGAACTCACTAATGCCTTCTCCATTAGCAACACTTCCCTACTTTCACACTCTTAGTCTTGACCAATAAATGGGAGAAAGTGAGGACTGCAGGTGCTTGAGATCAGAGTCAAGATTAGAGTGGGGCTGGAAAAGCACAGTAGGTCAGGCAGCATCCGAGGAGCAGGAGAAGTGATGTTTCGAGCATAAACCCTTCACCAGGAACGAGGAAGCCTCATTCTCGGTGAAGTGTTTATGTCCAAAGCTTCAATTCTCTTGCTCCTCAGATGTTGCCTGACCCTCTGTGCTTTTCCAGCACCATACTATACTCCCGACTCTTTACCAATAAATGCCAAGATTCCATTTGTTTATAGCTGCTAAACTTGCATACTAGTTTACTGCGATTCATGTACAAGGACAGCCGGATCCTGCAGCGCTTTAACACTATTACATTTCTCTGCATTTACATACGCGGTTGCCTTCCGAATCCTCAGCTTCCCTCGCCTTCTGAATGAAGGTGTTATATTAGCATTCTTCCAATCCACAGAAACCTTTCCCATACCCAGGAAATTTTGGAGTTTTGTAAACAATGAATCATTAATCTCTGTTGTCACTTCCTTGAAGACCTTGGGATGTCGGCCATCAGGCCCTGGGAACTTGCCTCCTTTAATTCCAATAGTTTGCTCAGTATTTTTTCCCCTACTGATGATGATCGGTCTAAGCTCCTCCCTTCCTATCGCCTCTGCATTACCTGTTACTATTGGGATGGTACTTGTGTCCTTCACTGTGAAAACTGAAGTAAAATATTGATTTACCGGCTCCATTATTTCTGTACTCCCCACTATTCACTCCTCAGTCTTTGCTAGCAAGGGACCAGCTACGCTCTTCCTTTTTATACATTCATAAAGGTTTTCCTGTTTTTATATTTTGCACTGGTTTTATTTCAGATTTAGATTTTTTCTGATTTTTATTGTCACGTATACTCAAGTACAGGAGTACAGTGAAAAGTGTCCACATAGTGCCAACTTGGGTACCAAGGTACAAAGAAAAGGCTCAGGTAGTTAGAGAAATGGGAATTAAAAAGTTAAGCATTACATTTACCTTCTGTGCTTTATGAATTTTGTAGTAACCTTTTGTTAATCTTTAAAACTTCCCCAAACTTCCAGTCTGCCACTCATCTTTACACAGTGGCATGCCTTAGTTTTTAGAATTTATATTATCCTTAATGCTCTTGTTTAGCATTAATATTTTTAGATTAGATTAGATTAGATTAATTACAGTGTAGAAACAGGCCCTTCGGCCCAACAAGTCCACACCGACCCGCCGAAGCGCAACCCACCCATTCCCCTACATTTACCCCTTATTTCCTAACACTACGGGCAATTTAGCACGGCCAATTCACCTGACCTGCACATCTTTGGACTGTGGGAGGAAACCGGAGCACCCAGAGGAAACCCACGCAGACACGGGGAGAATGTGCAAACTCCACACAGTCAGTCGCCTGAGTCGGGAATTGAACCCGGGTCTCTGGCGCTGTGAGGCAGCAGTGCTAACCACTGTGCCACCATGCCGCCCCATTTGTTGTGACTCTTATATCTCAGCATGGATGTCATGATTTGGAGATGCCAGTGTTGGACTAGGGTGTACAAAGTTAAAAATCACAAAATACCAGGTTCTAGTCCAACTGGTTTATTTGGAAACACTAGCTTTCAGAGCACTGTTCTTTCATCAGGACCACCTGCTGAAGAAGCAGCGCTCCAAAAGGTAGTGCTTCCAAATAATCTGTTGGACTATAACCTGGTGTTGTGTGATTTTTAACTTTCAGCATGGAGCAATTGAATATCATCAACTGTCCTACCTTTTAGTCTTCCCAGCCAGGCTACTAGGGTCAGCTCTATCCCTATGCCTAAGTAATCACCTTTATTTAAGGTGTGGGACTTCTTTCTTATTCTCCAACTGAATTTGAAATTCTATCATGTTATGATGCCTCTTCCCAAGAGGATTCTTTACTATGAGATCAGTCATTAATCCCACCTCATTACACAATACCAAACTCAGAATAGTCTGCTCCCTGGTTGTCATTTGGAGGAAGATGTTGTGGAACCAATCTCTAATACATTTAATGAGCTCTCCCTCGAGGCTACCTTTGCTAATTTGATTAATCTAACTCTACCTAATCCAGTTTACCCTGACATCAGGGAAACAATACACCATGCAGGACTCTTGACTAATGTATGGAGAGAAACTGGAGGGGTTCACCTGATATTCACCACATTTTAGAAGAATTGGGGGCGGAGGGAATGAATCTTCAAGAAATGTATAAAATCCAAACAGGACAAACTTAGAAATGATGCTCCCAATGCATGGGACTCCAAAACCAACAGTCATATTCTAAAGACTGAAACAAGAAGATTTTTTTTCCCCACCTGGACTGATAAACTCTTGGAATTCTCAGCAACAGAAAGTGGTTGAATCCAAAGCAGAGTTAGTGTAGTTCTCAGGGCTGAAGGATTCAAAGATTATGTGGAAAGCCTAAGTATAAGGTACTGGGTTGGTTAATCAAACATGATCATATTGAACAGCAAAACAGGCTCAGAGGCCTGCTCCTATTGTCTATGTTTTTATCTCCCAACTGCATGTCTACTCTTTATTGTTCCCCTCTTTGTGGTGCCTTACCTATTGTTGTGGACTGCACATTTTTCAATGGATTCCTTCCTCTCACACTGTGTCTGGCATGTTCTTCATTTACCTGAGGAAAATTCCCACTGATAAAAAGGAAGACGGTGTTTGCTACAATCCCCATCCCATAATACAGTACTCTAATTTGCTTTCTCTGTTACACAGCAAAGAGTTTGTTTGAGTTACATTCCTTCAGTAAAAATGGAAGTTTTGAATGCAAAAGTAAAATACTATTTGGCTCCAACCATAATGAATACACCCACACATGAATAATTTTAAAATTATTCTTGTTTAAAAATGTGTTCTCATCCATGTTAGAAAATGCATATTAATTTAAGGCAAGTATATAAATCTAAGTTTTCTGATATCACAGATTTTGAATCCCACGGTAACTAAAACCTGTTTAGAACAGATTTAATACATAGTTTATTTCTTTATTTATTTCCAGAAGGACACACATATGAAAGAAGTACATCTATTTCATTTTTTACAATGATTCGCTCAGGGTGTAAATTATGTGACAAGTAATGTGCTATCGTCATCTCCCAGGCATCTACAAATGCCACATTGATGCCTGTGAACATCTTTCTCATCAGGATATCAAGCTGGTAGGAGTACCAGTCACTGTTATACAGACTGACATCTCCTGGAAGGGCCTGCACATTGGCAGTCTTCAATACAACCACTGTATCTGGACTCCTCCCTTGTAACTGCAAAATTGACCTGCGGATATTCTGTAGTCTTCTGATGTAAACTTCCACTGGAAAAGTGCTGAAATGAGACCATAAGGTGATAGCTATGACCGTTCCCTTTCCTCCTTTAATTTCATCCAGTTCATTTGCAATGTAGTGTAGGTCCTGGCTCGAAACAGTGTTGAATCGGATTGGTGGGCCATGGGGATGATATTCTACCAGGATATTGTGTTCTAAATCCACAGCAAGATGAGGGCCTATGTTTTTTGGATTGTGAAGATCAAATATCTTGAGACCTAAAACAGAATAAAATTGTTTGAAATGCCATGCCACAATATTGTCGATGTTAATAGGTCTAAAATAGGAAGGATATATAATTTCCAAGAGACCACCCAAATGAAGCAAGATTTAAGCATGCTCATGTAATGAAAGACATAATTGTAATGTGATATCTTACAACAAGCACAGACCAACTGACAAATAATCATACACCAATATCCCACTAGTTTACTTCAATCTGTTAATCACTTATTCTTCTTTTACGTACAGGACATTGGTGAGGCCACATCTGGAATATCATGTTCAACTCTGGCTTACATGTTACAGGAAAGATGTTGTGAAAGATTTACAAGGATGTTGCCAGGTTTATAGGATCAGAACTTTAGGAGAGTCTAAAAAAGCTGGGGCTACTTTTCCTGGAGCATCGGTGGCTGAGAGATGATCGGAGAGAAGTTTATAATATTATTATGAGGAGCATGGATAGGGTGAATAGTCTATGTCTTTTCCCCAGTGTAGGAGAGTGCAAAAGTAGAGGGCATAGGTTTAAGGTGAGAGGGGAAAGATTTAAATGGGACCTATATTTTCACACAGAAGGTGGTGTGTGTAGGGAATAAGCTGCCAGAGGAGGTATTGGAGGCGCGAACCATTACAAAATTTAAAAGGCATTTGGATGAGTCTATGAACAGGAAGGACTTGGGCCAAATGCTGGCAAATGGGAGCAGGTTAATGTAGAACATCTGATTAGCAAGGATAAGTTTGACTGAAGGGGCGGTTTCCATGCTGTACATCTCTATGACTATGTTTCTTCATCTTAAACTGATGCACAAAACTAAACAAGCCTGAACTGCTGTCCTAGTTGCAATGCGCTGCCAATGCTAGCTCAGTTGTCTGGACAGCTGCTTTGTACTGAAAAATGTGTTGCTGGAAAAGTACAGCAGGAATGATTCCTGAAGAAGGGCTTATTCCCGAAACGTCGATTCTCCTGCTCCTTTGATGCTGCCTGACCTGCTGCGCTTTTCCAGCAATACATTTTTCAGCTCTGATCTCCAGCATCTGCAGTCCTCACTTTCTCCTAGCTGCTTTGTATTTCAGAGTGATGCTAGAAGCATGGATTCTATCCCTGAGAAAAGCAGCAATTGCTGGATAAGCTCAGCAGAGAGAAATCAGGGTTAACATTTTGGGTTAAGTGACTCTTCTCAGAACAATTCCTGCACTGGCTGAGGTGACCATGAGGGCTCTCCTTCTCAATCTCTCCCTTGGCCTGAGGCATGGCGGTGGTTTAACCTCAGGGTCACCAGGTGTCTCTCTGTAATGAGAGAGCAACCCTATCGTCCTGTAAGACTACAATTACCTTACTTGGTATTAGTTAGGCACAGTGGACTATGAAATTCAATTGCCTCATTCCTGATGAAGGGCTTATGGCCGAAACATTGATTCTCCTGTTCCTCAGATGCTGCATGACCGGCTGTGCTTTCCCAGCACCACACTCTCGACTAAGAAATTCAATGTTACTGATGTCATCTGAAACATTTTCTATCAGTTGATCACAGTTAACAAAGACTGTCGCCTTTCCTGCAACTAACACTAAATTTCTTCTCCACACCTTAATTCCTTTAGTCCCTGTTTGTTCATCTATTTGCCTTGCTGCTCCTACTATTTTGTTTTGTATTCCACTTCTTACACTTTGTTATTTCTATTTCAATCCATCTTTTAAACAATCATCTTCCTGCTTTTCTTTACTTTCATCTTGGATAATGTGATATTTATGAAAGAAATGCACATGCTGAATCATTTTTAAAACCCCAGGCAGTACAACAAAATGGCTGACAACAATCAAATGGATCAGATGTTGATGCCTGGTCCAATCAGGGAGAGGACAATACTGGATGGGGAAGGGAAATAGTATCCCAAGAGCTACAGCAACTCATATCATTGAGGGAAGTTAGAAGCTTGAGTTGGGAGGAGAGGCATTGCACAGAATGAGACTGAGGATTCACGGTTTTCACTTAGTGACAGAACAAACTTCTGACCCTATCGAGATGAATCAGAACAATCACTACGATTGCTTCAGACATGGGGACCCACTGCAAAGATTTACAGGTAAAAACAGAAGCTCAGGTCTGTTATTGGAAAGAAGGGAGGTTGAAGCCAGGTCTGGAACCTAGGAACATGGCGAAGAAGCAGTGAGGTGGCAAACTCTGGGATACTGAGCTGTAGAATCGTCAGATGTGTAACCATGAATGAAACGGTCAGAAACATTTTTAACTGAATAACTAGATTGATCATACCGCTGTCTCTGTTCAGTGCACCACACACCCTTAAGGAATCCATAACAGTTAGGATGCAGGTTGAACATTCACATATATGACTCACCTGCCAATCTCTCACAGTCACTTGTCAGAGTCTCCACATCTCCAGTTATTCTTCAATCTCAAATGCATTAGCCTACACATAATGCTAGATAATCATTGTTGATTTACCCTTGATGCCACAGCATAAGAACATATACAGCAAAACAGAACCAAAGCAGCAATCCCTAAAGCCTGCAGGAGAGATGGTGCTTCACATTGTGGGGCAGGCTCCAACCACACTCTGGCATAAATAGCATCACAGAGAACACTGGAGATGTCAGGATGATACTGCCTCGTGCCCATTCCCACTTCCCAATAAACCTTGCACTGCTACTTGGCATGAAATGCAAGATGCAGATAGTAGGATTATGGAGATCTTGCTTTCCATCTACTCTCACAACAATCCCTCTGCCCCCAATTGTCGGCTTTCAGATATTAAAGAACAGAAACCCAGAGAATAGACCAGGAGTAGGCCAATCAGCTCCACCATTCATTACGACAGTGGCTGATCATCCATCTCAGTAACCTCTTCCCACTTCTCCCCATGTTCTTTGATCCCTTTGGCTCCAAGTGCTACATTCAACTCCTTCTCGAAATCACATGACACTTTAGCCTCAACTGCTTCCTGTGGTAGGGAAGTCCACAGACTCACCATTCCCCAGATGAAGAAATATTTCATCTCCATCCTAAATGGTCTACCTCAGACTGTGACCTCTGGTTCTGGATTCCAACACAACACCTTTCCTGCATCTATCCTGTATAGTCTAGTTAAAATTTTAAAAGATTTCTAGGAGATACACCTCATTATTCTAAACTCCAGTGAATATCAGAGACAGCACGGTGGCTCAGTGGTTAGCACTGCTGCCTCACAGCACCAGGATCTCAGGTTCAATTCCTCTGTTCCACTACACACCTTAAGGTCCTACCATTCACCATGAAACTCCTACCTTGATTTGACTTTCCAACAGACAAGACCTTTCACTTATCTATATTAAACTTCATTTGCGATTTCTTGGCCCACTTCCTCAGCTGATCAAGGTCCTGCTGATAAACTTCCTCACAGTCCAAGATACCACCTATTTTAATGTCATCAGCAAACTTACTAATCATGCCTTGTCCATTCTCATCCAAATCATTGATATAGATAACAAGCAACAATGGGCCCAGCACGGACCCCTGACACACTGCACTAGCCACAGGCCTCCAGTCCAACAAGCATCCTTCCACTATTACCCTTTGCTTCCTACAATCAAGCCATTGTGTATCCAATTTGCCAGCACGTCCTGGATTCCATGCGACCTAACCTTCCAGAGCAGCCTACCATGTGGAACTTACTGAAATCCATACAGACTCCATCTACTGCCCTTACCTTGTCAACCTTCCTAGTCACTTCAAAGAACTTTAACAAATTTGTGAGGCATGATCTCCCACTCTCAAATTCACGCTGACTACTCCTAACCAAACCCTGTTTTTCCAAATGCATTTATATCTTATCCTTCAAGATCTGTGGTGAGTAAGTTACTTGAGAAGATTCTAAGATTACTGGTCCATAGTTCCCAGAGTTTTCTTTGCAGCCCTTCTTGAATAATGGCAGAACATTCGCTACCCTCCAGTCTTCCAGGACCTCATCCATGGCTAGCAATGATGCAAAATGCAATTTCTTCTCTCATCTCTTGCAGCGTTCTTGCATATATCTGGTCAGGACCAGGAGATTGATCCACCTTCATACATTCTAATACATCAACACCTGCTCTAGTGTGATATGGGCTGTCCCCAAGATATCACCACTAACTTTCCCAGGTCTTCATGTCTTTCTCTGTAGTAAACACAGTCTCATCAACATACTGTATAATTACAACATGATATCCAAGCCCCTCTACTCAAATCATTGCGCTATAAAGGTCACTATCATTTGCAATTTTACTGCCTACTGCACCTGCATACTTACCCTCAGCAACTGGTACATGAGGACACCCAATTCCTTTGCTCCTATGACACCCAGGTCGCATTGCACATCCCCCCCTCTCAACTTATGGCCATTCAGATAACAACATGCCTTCATGTTTTTTCTCCCAAAGTGGATAACCTCACATTTATTCATAATATACTGCATCTACCACACATTTGCCCATTCCTTCAGCTTGTCCAAATCAAAGTGAAGCATCTCCGCATCTTCCTCAAAACTCACCTTCCTAATCAGCTTTGTGTCATTGCCATCTTGGTGATATTGCATTTAGTTCCCTCATCTGTGAACAGCTGGATCCTAGCACTGATCCCTGCAGTACCCCACTGTCTGTCATTGGAAAAAGTCCCACTTATTCCTACTGTTTGTTTCCTGCTGCCCTCCAGTTGCTATCTATCTCAATAGACTATCCCTAATTCAATATGTGTTTTCATTTTACATGCTAATCTCTGTCAAAAACCTTCTGAAAGTCTAAATAAAACACATCATCTTGCTCCACTTCATGAACTCTAAAGGTTTATCCTCAAAAAATCCTGAAAGATTGGTCAAAAATGCCTCCTTTTCATGCTGACTCTTTCGGATCATGTCACTGCTTTCCATAGGCTCAACAATTAAATCTTTTTTAATGGTATTAAGCTGATTGGTCTACAATACCCAGATTTCTCTCTGCCTCCTTTCTTAAATTAGAGGGTAACTGATGTAACCCCCCCAATCTGTAGGAACTGTTCCAGAGTCTACAAAAAATGGAAAATGCCCATCAGTGCATTTGTTGTCAGGCCTTGGGGATTTATCGGTCTTCAATTACTCCAAAATCATTTCCCTAGATATACTGATTTACTTCAATTTCTCCCTCACACTAAACCCTGCTTTCTCCAACATTTCTGATGTTAATTTTGATGATCCTTTATGAACACAGAACCAAAGTATCTATTTTGCTCTCCATTATAAATTCCCATCTATGGGACCTACATTTGTCTCCAATCTTTTTTCTCTTCACCTATAGAAACTGTCTGCTCAATGACAGAAGTTAACAGTGCACTGCTGATGAAGAACTATCATCATTTGATCCAGCACTTGCAGTAACGAGTGTAAATATTGGCATTCTAGAGGCCAGCATAGAATCAAGAAAGGCACATGGTGAATTAATAAGGGTCAGCAGACTGCAGTCAAACCAGAGTAAAAATTACCTCATCTGCTAGCTCACCAGGGTGTGAGGCCAATATGTTCTAGACTCAAAAAAACTTTAACTCTGTTTCTCTCTCCACAAATGTTGCCAGACCAACTGAGTTTCTCCAGCATTTTAGGTGTCTTAAGATTTCCAGCATCCACAGTATTTTCCTTTTATTTGACAGATCATAGAACAATACAGCGCAGAACAGGCCCTTCGGCCTTCAATGTTGCGCTGACCTGTAAACTATTCTCAGCTCGTCCCCCTACACTATCCCATCATCCATGTACTTATCCAAGAATTGTTTAAAGCTCCCTAACGTGGCTGAGTTCACTACATTGGCAGGTAGGGCATTCCACACCCTTACCACTCTGAGTAAAGAACCTGCCTCTGACATCAGTCTTAAATCTATCACCCCTCAATTTGTAGGTGTACCCCCTCGTACAAGCTGACGTCATCATCCTAGGAAAAAGACTTACACTATCTACCCTCTCAAATCCTCTGATTATCTTGTATGTCTCTATCAAATCCCCTCTTAGCCTCCTTCTTTCCAATGAGAACGACCCAAGTCTCTCAGCCTTTCCTCATAAGACCTTCCCCTCCAGACCAGGCAACATCCTGGTAAACTTCCTCTGCAGCTTTTCCAATGCTTCCACATCCTTCCAGAAATATGGTGACCAGAACTGTACACAATATTCCAAGTGTGGCCGCACTAGAGGTTTGTATAGTTGCAGCATGATATTACAGAACTCAATTCCTCTACCAATGAAACCTAACACACCGTATTGCCTTCTTAACAGCACTATCAACCTGGGTGGCAATTTTCAGGGATCTATGTACATGGATTCATAGATCCTTCTGGACATCCACACTAGCAAGAATCTTTCCATTGACCCAGTACTCTGCCTTCCTGTTATACCTCCCAAAGTGCATAACCTCATATTTAGCTGCATTGAACTCCATTTGCCACCTCTCAGCCCAATTCCGCAGTCTATCCAAGTCCCCCTGAAACCTGTAACATTCTTCCAAACTGTCCACTACTCCACTGACTTTAATGTCATCTGCAAATTTACAAATGCATCCACCTATGCCTGCATCTAAGTCATTTATAAAAATGACAAACAACAATGGTCCCAAAACAGATCCTTGTAGCACACCACTAGTAACCGGACTCCAGGCTGAATATTCTCCATCAACCACCACTCATTGCCTTCTTTCAGAAAGCCAGTTTCTAATCCAAACTGCTAAATCACCCTCAATCCCATGCCTCTACATTTTCTCCAACAGCCTACTCTGTAGAACCTTATCAAAGGCTTTACTGAAGTCCATGTATACCATGTCAACTGCCCTACCCTCATCTACATGCTTGGTCACCTTCTCAAAAAACTCAATGAGGTTTGTGAGACACGACCTACCTTTGACGAAACCATGTTGACTATCTGAAATCAAGTTGTTGCTTGCTAGAAGATTATAAATTTTATTTCTTATAATCCTTTCCTACAACAGAAGTAAGGCTCAGTGGTCTAAAATTACCTGGGTCATCTCTACTGCCCTTCTTGAACAAGGGCACAACATTTGCAATCTTCCAGTCCTCTGGTACCTAAATCTATAGACAACGATGACTCAAATATCAAAGCCAAAGGCTCTGCTATTCCCTCCCTAGCTTCCCAGAGAATTCACGGACAAATCCCATTCAGCCCAGGGGACTTGTCTACTTTCACTCCTTCTAGAATTGATAACACTTGTTCGTAACCACCCTCGATCCTTTCTAGTCTAATATCTTGTACCTCATTCTTCTCCTCTACAATATTCTCCTTTTCCTGAGTGAAAGCTGATGAGAAATGTTCGTTTAGCACCTCTCAGATCTCCACAGGGTTTATACTCAACTTCCCACTTCTATCTTTGACTGGCCCTATTATTCTCCTTTATTCTATTTGCTAAAGACTACTAGTGTCCTCTCTTTGCTCTTCTTAACTCTCTCTTTAAATCCTTCCTAGCTGATCTGTAACTCTCCATCGCCTCATTTGAACCATCTTGCCTCAACAACACATAAGCCTCCTTCTTCTGCTTACCAAGAGATGCAATTTCTGTAGTAAACCACGGATACTTTACCTGATCACTTCCTCCCTGCCTGACAGGGACATATCTATCAAGGGCATGCAATATCTGTTCCTTAAACCAGCTCCACATTTCCATTGTCTGCATTCCCTGCATTTTGCTACCCCATTCTATGTGTCCTAATTTTTGCCTAATCATATTATATTTGTCCTTGCCCCATCAATAACTCTTGACCTGTGGCATGTACCTACCCTTCCCATCGCTAAACTCAATGTAACTGAATTATGGTCACTCACTCCAAAGTGCTCACCTACAACTAAATCAAACACCTGGCCTGGTTCATTACCAAGTACCAGATCCAGTTGTGGCCTTCCCTCTTGTCAACCCTTTGACATACTATGTCAGGAAACCCTCCTATATACATTGGACAAAAACTGGTCCATCCAACATACTAGAGCTATAACATTTCCTATCAAGGTTGGGGAAGTTAAAGTTGCCCATAATGACCACCCTGTTCCTTTCACTCCTGTCCAGAATAATTTTGTCAATCCTCTCTTCCACCTCCCTGGAACTCTGCCCACGCCTATAAAAACTCCAAGCAGTGTGACCTCTCCTCTCCTGTTTCTAACCTCACCTGACACTACCTCAGTAGATGAGTCCTCATCAAAAGTTCTTTCAGCCACCATTATACTAACCTTGACTAATAAGGCCACACCTCCCCCTCTTTTACTGCCTTGCCTATTCTTAATGAAAGATCGAAACTCTGGAACTTGCAACATCCACTCCTGACCCTGTTCTATCCATGTCTTCAAAATGACCACAACATCAAAATCCCAAGTACCTATCCATGCTGCAAGCTCACCTACCTTATTTCAGAAACTTCTGACGTTGAAGTAGACACACTTCAAACCAGCTTGCTGTCTGCCAGCATATTCCTGTGACCATGAAATCCTGTCCCTGTCCTCCCTACTCTCATCATGGCTAGTCTATGATTAAACCTCATATCCACCTTTATTTCATACCCCTTAACATCTTTGAGATTGAAAAATATTTGCCAGGCAGTTTCAAACATAATTAGACTAGAATTGATTGCTATTTGCAAAAAATAGAGTTTCAAACTATATCCCCACTTTGCATGAAGAAAAGTCTCAATTTTATTCTGAAAGGTCTGTGATTTTGAATGGAAGTGGTAAGCTTAACCAGTAAGTATCTTATGTCTCTAACATAGAACTCAAACTGAAACTGCTATTTTTACATGAAAAAAGTGGACGATTAAAATGTGTAATATTTGAAAGTAAATGCTGACAAATGTGCGTCAAGAATGGATCTAGTTCTATAGTTTACTGAGCTGTTTTCTGAAAAATAATATAATAGCAGAGGATGGTGGAAAGTACAAAATAAAAATTAAGTTAGAACACTAGAAGCTTAGTGGCAGAGAGCAAGTGCAGAAAGTCTGGGCATATATTGAAATCTCATCCAAATATGGGATGAAGTAGATATGCCAGCACAGGTTAAGTCCCTACCAAAGAAAACACAGTGTTGTCATTTCCCATGAGAGGGAAATTTAGGAAGAACATATTGTGGATTGTATTCAAAGTCTGTTCCTTCTACTGGAGTTCTTCAATGAGCTCAACAAGACTAACTGTACCTCATAATCACAGTCAATGTTGAGACATGCTAAGACTTTCATAGATTTTAGAAAAACAGATCATTCCACAGAAGAACACACCATGGACCTTAAATGGCCAATATGTTCTTTTTCAGGAATGATTCCCAGAATTGTTCAGAATACTCCAAGCTTTGATTCTTCAAGTCAGTGTTTTAGATACTTAAAACATGCCTTCCTACCCTATGATATTAAACCTCTTCAGATGTCCACTGAGTTACCCTATACAAAGTACCTTTTGTTTTACCCATGTTTGAAATAAAAAATTATCTGCATTGAAAAACATTTGCCAATTTTAACATTGCATGAGGGGTCTGGCTCCAACCTGGCAGAGACATTATATTGAACGTGGAGCTGATTATTGTGTGAGGGGGGCAGCGTCATGACATTATATTGAACGTGGAGCTGATTATTGTGTGAGGGGGGCAGCGTCATGACACCTTTTGCAGAATCCAGCATGATGTAATGTCTGGTGACTGTTGTCTCAGTTTCAATATCAATCACAAGATAAAGTACCCAATGTTTCAATGCTGCAACTGAAGCTCAGGCCCAGAGTGCTGTCATGTAAATCCAAAACTGGTATAACCTTCCACAAAACATACTCATTACACCTTTACTAGCACCCTTTTAGCAAGGCATGACATGTGTTGTGAAGGAACTATTCAGAAGCAAAGCACACTGTCACTTTGAGACCTTAGGTCTTCAATAGTAGCGACACAAACAACACTATCAAGCCCAGTTTCAGTGTCTGTGACTGACTGATAACAGTATGACACTCATTCTGAAACACTGCCAATACAAGCTGAAATTGTTAAAATGTACAGAATTAAGACAATCTCAGAGGACCTCATTTTGACCTTCAAATTGAAAATGTACACTTTTCCACTTGTACTGGTTTGTACTGAAGGATGTTTGGAAATATGCACACTCACAGTCTATAGCATTCACCTTTAACTAACAGATGATACTGGAGGAGTGTCAGAAAGATATTTCCTATCTTCATTCGAGACGGACAGAAACAACAGTCTCAAAGTATGGAGCCCCGACCCAGACAACTGGTATTTGGTGCCCCAAGCCAGTACATGACCTATGGTTTCCCCATTCTGGTCCACTGCTCAGACTTCCAACCTCAATCATGATGCACAATCCAGGTCTTCTCACTGCTAATACAGGCATGAAAACCAACAAAATATTCCTGGGAGACAAAACTGAAGATTAAGAGTTACCTATTTCTCTTTGCCTTGCCATTGTGACCACTCCTCACTCCCCTAACTTTCTGATTAATGAGGGTCCTGAGCACAGACCTTAACTTCATTGAGTCTGTCAATATTCCTCTGGGTGAGTGAGTAATGGTGGGTGTGGCGGTGCTGGAAATTCTTAGCTTTGTTAACAAATACTTTGTTTGGGTAAGTGTTATTGCAAGCACTTTCCCAGCTCCTACCACTAGGGAAATCCTTGAAATCCTGAGGCAATAAAAAAAAGGATTAAAGATGGATCAAAACAGATCTCTAGCGACTTTTCCTGCTCATTGCAACAGGGAAATGGCCATGCCCTTTGCTCAAAGGACAAAGGAATCAATCATTAGAACTTACGTGCAGAGAACATCTTCAAATAAAATTGCTGGGGAGGTGCCGGTGTTAGACGGGTGTGGACAAGGTCAGAAGTCACATGACACCAGGTTACAGTCCAATGGATTTGTTTGAAATCATAAGCTTTCAGAGCACTGATTCTTCGTCAGGTGGAGTGGAGGGATGGGAAGCACACAGGCACCATTGTACGACCCTTTGATCTCTCTGCCTCTAAATTCTGTGCCTGTGCGCTTCTCTTCACTCCACCTGACAATGCAGCAGTGCTCCAAAAGCTTGTGATCTCAAATAAGTCTGTTGGACTATAACCTGGAGTCATGTGACTTCTGACCTCAAATAAAATTGTTAATAAAATACTCAAAGATAGATGATGTTATGTTTGCAATACATATTTTTAAACATTTCATACTGAGTGGATCAGAAAGGTATAACAGCAGACCAAAACAATTTCCCAAGAGGATTTTGATCTTTTTGATCAGTTCACCTGCATTTTTATTGGATGGTGCGTCACTTTAGATATTTTTCCTAAATCTGGAGGTATTTTCTAATTGCTTTCCTTATTCAGATGTATACTTTAGCCAATTATGTATAAATGTCATGTACATTTAATCCATGAAACATTCTACATGCAAGGTCAGTAGGTAAATACAAGTAAATAACTAGATTAAACAGACAACAAAAGACAAGCAGGCTGAGATTAAGAAACCCAACCTGGAATGAATTCAGTCAAATATTCAAACCACTGACGAACAGTGGAATCTCCAAACAGAAAGACACTTTTTCCATGAAGACAGTCTGTAATCTTTGCAGGCGTGTCAAAGCGGTGAATATTGCAGGTTGTTGACATCCACTGGTCCTGATAATAAAAACCAGATGGTGACACCATGGGCTGTCCCTGGACACATGCTCCAAGAGGTGGAGCTGCAAATAAAGACAGAAATCACAATACATGACACATCCAGCAATCAATACATTTTCAAAGTTTCAATTATGGCAAATCTTTAAATTTAACAATGTGTTTAGATATATTTTACCTGCATGAGGTGAAGGCTCCACCATTATATAACCTGCGGAACTGGGTAATATAGGCCTCTTTATGTTTATTGCACTGAAAATGCAAAGATGTACCACATTAAACCAGTGCATCACGATAAAGACCGACATGTACAGGAGGCAACCCAAATTTATTTTTTAAAGTAAAAGCCTAAACCTACACATCAAGAGACAGTTAAATATATAAACCTTTAACTCAAATTTAAATTCATAGATTTTACAGTTAGTTATCATTACAGACCAGAGGGGAGGGAGGAGTTTTGGATAATGCACCTCAAAGCAGGTTTCTCTAGACATTAATAGCAGGAAGATTTATTGCTCAACAGCCAGCCAGTTTAACAGGAAACTGCCCTGTTTTGTAGGAAAACCAATAGCACAAAACCGTAGCAAAAAAAAAAATCTGACAGCGGATGGGGCCGGAGATATTGCAAATGACGGATCACAAGATCAGGGTGGAGAAAGAGAACGAGTAATTAGGGAGAAAAGTAGAGCTCACAGGAACGGGGCCAGGAATGAAATTAGCCGGGGGGGAGCCATAACTTGGACATAGAAATAATTGGATCAAATAATCCTGGGGAGAAAAAGTAGGTTAGTTTATTGGGCAACAGGAAAAATATTTCTGCACCTCCAGGAACACAATCAGTAACATAAAAGGCACTAATCTTTTGGATATAGCTCTTGCTGCTTTTACCTGCTTGATTTCCATTCATGACTGCAGCATTAAATACCTGGTTTTCAGCTGAAATTAAACTTGTGAGCTCTGTGTAGGTTGTTAGTGTCAGAGATCTGCAAGGTCTTTTTGAGCAATCACTACTCCTATGCAAGATTATTCATGGTATATTGATTTTTGTTCTGCCTGGTATTCTGTATTTCACCCAACAATACACCTAAACCTCATCATCCATAGGGAACTGGAGCACTGTCCTCCTGAGAATGACAAAACTCCAGATACTGCTGTAATGGGAGTTCATTACCTATCACACAGGAACTAGAAGTACTGAGTGATCCATCAGGATTTGTCAAGGGAATAAAAAAATGATCAGATCTGGAACCTTCCCCACATGGTTCTGTCAGTAGTGTACCTGCAGGTAATGAGGACCATGAGTCAAAGCCAAGACAAATTTGAAAGCATCCAGTACTTCAGTGCATCATAGCTCTACTATACAGCAACAATTAACATTTCAAAATCCATTCAAAATCTACGATGCCATTGGTATTTCCTTTCAAGTGCCACACAATATACCTCAGGTGTCCTTAATCCCACTAAACTCTCAACCACACAACACTTTCCATCTATCTGATCACTATCAAATGACTTTGTTTACAAGGACTGGTTTATCTGAAAGGAACAGAATCAGATGTGGTGTACAGTGAATTTCTTTTGTTCTTTCCTCTTGCACACTGGATAATAAACTGCATTTGTCAGCATCTCGATAGAACCTAAAATATTCCTTATTGTGATTGACCAATTATCTTCACTGTTTAACATGGTAAGAAAAATTACTAATTGAAGACAACTGACACTTTGTAGTTAATGCATTATAAATTTAGCATCACCTCAACACAAACATTATACAATTATTTATATTTTAGAACTATCCAGAGTTTGCATGAGAGATGTAGTATATTTTGAATATTCCACATCATTTTCTTAATTTTTAATACATTCTTCTTTCTCACTGATTTCCATCAGCACTTTGGCTCTGCCAATTCAGCAATTGCAAAACCCCCAGAGGTTTAAAAGAGTGGTATATAAATTGTTGTTTAATTTTCCTTCCTTCATTGAAGTAGTATGTGAATTGTCTGAAATAAGTGATGACACCAAATCAATACACCAAAAGCAAACTTCAAAATTCTTATGTCAATTTCCAAAGATTTGCCCCTCCTTACTTCTGTAGCACCCTTCAGCCTTCTATATTTCAGATATCTACCTGTATCCAATTCTGCCCATTGCAAATTTTCTATTTTAAAAATTGCTTGACTACTGTCAACTGGATCTTCAGTAGCCTACAGCCCAAGTTCAGGAATTCCTTTCCTACACTTATCTTGCACTTTCCATCTCCTTTAAGAGGCTCCTTAAGACCTTACACTTCAACTAAGCTTTTGATTAACTAGCCAATATTTTGTATGTGTTTTAGCCATATTTTGTTATATAAAACTCCTGTGGAGTACGTTTTGCTATGTTAGAGTCACTATATAAACTCAAGTTTTGTTGCCATTAAATACTGTCCTGCTTTTAACTGACATCCCAAAGTTGGGAAGTTTGGTTCTATACCTTGTGCTTTTCTAATGATCAGATTGAGAATGAGTTTTTTTTTTTAAATAAACTATAAATAAAAAAACATTAATTCAATTACCTTTGGAAATAATGGTCCTCTTTTCCAATTAAGAGATTTTTCTCATAACCTCCTTTAAAATGGTTGATACGAGCAGAGCAGGGAAGCTTCTTTGGTTTGTAACAGAACCAGGGTTCCCCAGTCCTGGGATCAGTAAAGTTACAAAGTGGTTTAGATGGAGGCAAATAAAGATTACACACAGTGGTCTCTGAAGTACCCCGATATTTGAAGGTACTTTTAAAATACACTCTTTCTGGCCGCTCCTGACGTAGTCTTTTAAGTGCTTGGATCCCTTCACTGGGATGAACCAGTAAAACAGAGACTTCAACTTTCCCCGACCAAGATAAATTAAAATTGATATAGTAAATTCCATTTTCATTGTCTATAACAGTTCCTGCTGAACCAGCTTTTAAAGCTGGGGTGTGGATCCGAGCTTGGAGATAGTCACCCCCATATCGCTTTGGGTGACCATAAAAATCACTCATCTGCAGCATCACTTGTAGCTGATCTCCCACATAGAAAGTCTTTGCAGAATTTAAAATTACAAAGCGAACATGTGCTGGGTCGCTGCTTTTCTCACAGGGCACAGCAGAGTTGGGTGGTTTAGGCCATTCGATCATTTTCATAAGGAATGTTCCCTCTGACCTTTCTTCAGGGGTGAAGCTGTGATTCTGGTAGCCATATTGCAATAATCTGTCTGTCCAATGGAGATTCCTTGGCTCGGTTTTCTGCCTCATAGCAGAATAAAGTTTTGGAGTTGGATAACTCCTCCATTTAGAATCAGAGCCAGAAATTGAATATTTATCATACTATGAAAAAGGAAAAAATATGTACAATTAATATCTTTGACACGGTCAACACACACATTTTATCTCCAAACATACTTTCAACAAGTAAAGCACAGAAGTATAGCTCAGATAACAGACTTCAAGATTTCTACACTACAGGCAGGACTTTTTTGGATAACACACATGAGTTTGGTAGCATCTGTGGAAAGAGAAATGCAGCTAACTTTTCCAGTCTGGGAGAAATGTTCTCATTTTGAAGAGTCATATTGAGCTTGAAATCTTAACTCAGGTTCTCCAGCATTTTCTGGGTGTGTTTCAAATGTTCAGCATCTGCAGTATTTTTGGCTTTTATTCAGAGGCTTTCCAGGCTTCCTGCACTGCCGCCCAAAAAGCTGCTGAGAATGCACCAGCTACCTCAACAGGATTTTATTTATTTAAGGGCAAGAGATGCAGCCCCATCTGAGATAAAAGAGCTGTCAGCTTTTACTGTCCAACAGCAGCCTCTCCATTGAAAACTGCCAGGTTACCTACTTGGCGTAGGTCTGTTAGCTCTGAGAGCTAGGTGACTGCTGCCCAGTTTAGAATAATGTCCAACAGCACAGCTTTAATTCCCATTCCAGCTGGAGTAGACTTATGATCTGCCTCCTTGCCCTGCTCCTGAGGGAATGGCACCACTACTGAAAAAAGCAAAACCACAAAATGAAAACAGACAAGCTCCTGAGGGATCACAATGGGATAGATATGGAGAGGATGTTTACTCTTACAGAAGAATCATGAACAAGGAGTCATGTTTAAGAAATAGGGACTGCCCTTTTAGAATGGAGATAATTGTTTAAAAATCTGAGGGTATCAGGAGTCTTTAGAACTCTTTTCCTCAGAAAAGGTGGTGGAAGCAGAATCTTTGAATACTTAAGTCAGAGGTAAATAGATTCTTGTTAATTGAAGGAGTGAAAGGTTAGCAGGGGTAGGCAGTAATGCAGATTTGAGGGCACAACCAATGATTTAATTAAGTGGCAGAACATGCTGGGGGGCCTGAATGGCCAATCCCTGTTCCATGTCTTATGGAAAACAGTTTAGGACGAAACATCAGCAGATAATGAGCCAAGGGCCAGAGAACAATGAAAAGGAGTGGAATCTTCTTTGCATTTATAGAGCAGGATTTGTGTAAACTGTGCTCAGGACATGAAGCACTTGCTTCAGTAAGTTGACACACAGAGTTTCAAGAAAAAGTTTTATTTAAAAATCAGTCCCATTACAGAAAAACAATGTTGACCAGTTTCTGAGTAATTACTGTTAGGAGCTGAGTAGAAATAAGTTAGTACACTATTGTTAGGTGGGCAGGTGAGTTCTTTAAATTGCTGAAAAGATATAAAAATGGAAGGGAAAGTACACTTAAGCAGCTACATTTTAACTTGGAAAGTGACAAAAAGAGCAAGAGCTAAACAGAGGACAAAATGCAGCCATAGGGAGCAGAACACAGGCAGAGTTGGAAAATGTAACATCAGAATTAAAATAATATGACATTGGCTCAGCAGAAGGAACCAACCGGTGTGTAATTCTACCTTCTAATCTCCAGTTTACAATAAATCGTCTGCAAATTAACGTTAACACACGGCAGGGCAACTCAGCTGCCCAGGACTGGCATCCGTTTGCACAGGTAACCATTTGCATTTCCTCATGACTTAGACAACCATATATATAGGAAGTGTTACTAGTCACAAAAACTGGAGCTCAGAAAACAGTTTGAATCACTGATGCACTCTCAGGGAGGTTAAGAGATATATAGATAGCACGTTTAGGAAAGCAGTTACCCTGCAGGTTAAGAGAATGCAGGCAGAAATGAAATAGGTGACCACCAGTCAATTTAGGGAGACAAGGCAAGTGCTGAAACCCCCAGTAGAGTCTGTTTTGTTATAATGCAGTAATTCCATTCTCATGCAATCCCGCATTCTAAGAAAATTGCATAATAGCAGCACCATTTAAACTAATGAGGTTGGAATCATGTTATAACCAATACATGCTTTAAAAACTCACACTTTAGATACAGTGCCCCCAATTCAGCAATCAATTTTGCATTAACAAAACGCACAGTATAGCAGAACAACGTGTACATCCAGTTCACTCACCACTGTTCTGTTTTACTATATCTGAGGGTTATTCCTTGGCTGACTGTCTGCTGATTTTCATCCTAAGCAGCTTTCACTGACAGTTTTCTTTTTGACAGTGTTGGTTTGCCACTGCCTTCCACTCTCAGGAGTGGGGCAAGAAGGTAGATCCCAAGTCAACCTCAGTTCAAAGTGACATTATTTTGAACTATGTACTAACCATCTAGCCAATGAAGCTCCTTACAGAAGTACAGCCAAAACTAATCCACAGTGCAATGTGTGACCTAGCTGCACAGATAGGAAGGAAGAAAGAATGGAAGGGAATAGCGGTGAGAGTTCAGTAACTAGGAGAACTGACAGCAATTTTTGTAGTCGTAGATGTGATCAAGAATGGCATGTTGCCTCCCTGATGCCAGCATCAAGGATGTCACTGTATGGCTGCAGAAAGTGGGCAGCACGGTGGCACAGTGGTTAGCACTGCTGCCTCAGAGTGCCAGAGACCCTGGTTCAATTCCCGCCTCAGGCGACTGACTGTGTGGAGTTTGCACATTCTACCAGTGTCTGCGTGGGTTTCCTCTGGGTGCTCCGGTTTCCTCCCACAGTCCAAAGATGTGCAGGTCAGGTGAATTGGCTATGCTAAATTGTCCGTAGTGTTAGGTAAGGGGTAAATGTAGGGGTATGGGTGGTTTGCGCTTCGGCGGGTCGGTGTGGACTTGTTGGACCGAAGGGCCTGTTTCCACACTGTAAAGTAATCTAATCTAAACATTTTTTTTGAGAGAAGGCGAACTTCCAGAAGTGGACCTTTTCAATTCTTTCCAACGGAGTAGAACTTATGAATTCAGTAAGACACTGAAAAGCAGGGCTTCAAAGACAGTAATTTCTGAATTACATCAAATGCCACAAGCTAGTGAGCACACAAACAGGACTGAATAAATGAACACATAGCAGGAGTGATGATGCAGGAGAGACTGCTCTAGGTTTCTGAGGTATTGGAACTGGTTCTGAGGCAGGTGGGACCTGTAAGAGGAGGATAAGTTACACCTTGAGAACTAATACCTTCATGGCAACTACTGTTGGGGGAAGGCCTAAATTAACTCTGCAGTAGGATAGGAACCTGCCAGGGAAGTCAGATAAAAAGAGAAGCAAACTGATAATGATAGGAAAATTAGAAAGCAATATTGAAAGACAACGGAACAAAGACCAGTATCAAATAGGGTCGAAATCCATTAAAATGTTAAGGGCATTCTACATTTAGGAACAATAAACAAAAGGGAAAGAGGTGTGAGGGTACTATTAATAAAGGGGAGGTTCAGTACATTAGTGAAAAATGATTTTAGATTGGAAGATCAGGACGTAGAATCAGTTTGGGTAAAGCCAAGAAACATCAAGAGGCAACAAACATTGCTAAAAGTTGTTTATGTGTCACCAGTGGTAACATAGGGCAACGTATAACACAGGAAATTAAGAGATGCCTATTAAAAAGGTAATATGGTAATCATGGGGGCCACATAGACTCGCTAAACCTAACCAGTACTACTGCAGTGAAAGTTAAATTCCTGGAATTTATACAAGATGTTTTCTAAAACGCTGCATTGAGAAGCCAATTAGAGACTGGACTATTTTAGATCCAGTATTGTGGAATGAGAAAGAGATATTAATAATCTTGTAGAACAGCCTTTACGTTAAATTTGAAAGAAGTGTAATTCAATACGAAACTAGGGTCTTAAAGCTGAATAAACAAATAACGAAAACATGAGGTGAAAACTGGATGTGGTAAATAGTGAATCTATCTTCGAGTGTATGAGAGTAGACAGGTAATGGCTGACGTTTAAAGAATTAACACATGCTTTAGAACAAAAATGCATTTCTTTGAGGCAGAAAAACCCAACAAGAACTACCGTGGCTAACAAGAAAAGGTAAGGATTATAATAGATTAAAGAAAAAGTCAACATGGCTTCATGAAAGGGAAATTGTGTCCGACTAATCTTGGATTTTTGAGCAAATATCAACCAGAGTAGACAGAAAGGAACCAGATGATGTGTTGTATGTGGACTTCAAGAAAGCATTCAACAAGTTACCTCACAAATATTAAGTCATATGGTAACAGCTCAGTGCTAGAGGTAGCATATGAGCATGGATAGAAAATTAGCTAATGGACAGGAAATAGCAAGTGGGGATATGGGGTTTTTTTTCAGACTGGTGATCTGTGACACGGAGTTATGCAGGGATAAATGCTGGGACGCAACTGTTTAACATGTACGTTAATGACCTATAAAAAACAAGTAAATGTACAATTGTCAATAAAACAAAAATTGGTAGAAAAGCAAGTTATAGGAATAAAAACATGTTAGAGAGAGAAATTGAGAGCATAAATAAGTGGGCAAATGGAAAATAATGTGGGATGAGTGTCTTTGGAATACCTTGTCACAGTAAGGCTGTGGAGGCAGAGTCTTGTGTACATTTAAGGCTGAAATAGATAGATTCTTGATCACTAGGGGAGATTGAGACTTATGAGGATAACAGGAAAGTGGATGTCAGGAATGTTGAATAAACAATGATCCTATTGAATGGTGAAACAGGGTCAAGGGGCTGAATGACCTACCGTGGTTCATACTTCTCTTTTTATGGTCTTATAAAGTTGCCAAATGAAAGGAGTGAGCTTGAGGATTGGAAAAATTTTAAGAATCTCTACAAAGAGAACCAAAAAAAAAACTGAAAAAAAGAGAAGCAGAATAGGGAAATAAAGTAACATGACATATAAAAAACAGACAGTAAAAGCTTCCAGAGTTACCTTAGGTGGAAGAAATTAGCAATGGCAGTTAAAGGTCAATTGTATATAGATACAACAGAATGAGGAGAAAGGAAATTGGTCGAAAAACCGAAACAAATACATAGTAACCTTCACAGAGGAAGTTCAAATTCCTCCCAAAACACTAAACACACAGAACCAATGTGAACAAAGAAAGAACAAGATAAAGAAGTCCTTGAAAAATTGGGTCTGCAAGTTAATACATCCCCTATATATCATGACTTGTATCTCACAGTGTGACAGAGACTGGTCGCAACTTAATGCACTGGTGATCATCTTCCAAACTTTTACTGAATATGGAATGGTTCTTGTAGCTTGGAAGATAGCAAGTGTAAGGGGACATAGACAAGTTGTGAGAATGGAGGGAAAAACAAGGTAGATGAAATATGGAAATCTATGAATTTGACCACATTAGTAGAAAACAAACTAAAAAGGCATTCTTAAAATGAAGAGAAATGAGTAAGAGTTGTTGTCGAAGGTGAATTTGTTTTCCTTATATACTAGTCACTTTCAGCTAACATTCAGATGCAAAAAGCAATTAGAAAGGCAAATAATATCACAAAAGGATTTGAGTTCAAGAGCAAAGATATCTTACTGCATTTGTATAGAGCCTTAGTAAGACCACATCTGGAGTACTGAAAACTATTCCTTATCCAATGAAGGACATCCTTGTCGGCAGAGGGAGTTCAACACAAGTTCATAAGACTGATTTCTGGGATACCAGGACTGTTTTTGAGATGTGATTAAGGAGACTGGGCCTGTATTCTCTAAAGTTTACGACAGTATCACTCATTACTTGAAATGCTGGAGATTATGAGCATGCTACAATTTAATGACACACATGAACAAGAGAATAGAGATTCCTTTGGACGTCAATACTTCCCAACCCCTCTCAGCTTATAAAATACTCTACCTTTCTGCAATTTTGTACCAAAATGGATAACTTCACACTTCCTCACATTATATTCAAGCAAAGCCACATTGTGTCAGAGTTATATTATGTAGAGATGGCTTACCAGACTAACAATTGGAATGTGAGGTTTACCTTATGAGGAAACAGTGAATAGGCTAGGTTTGCATCTGCTGGAGTTTAAAAACATCACAGCTGACTTGATTGAAACACACAAGATCCTGAGAGGGTCTTGACGGTTGTATATGGAAGATGTTTCTTCTTATAGGAGAATTATGAATCGGGGTGACTGTTTAAAAATTAGAGGACGCCCATTTAAAATGGAGATGAGGCAATATGTTTTCTCTCAGAAAATCAAAGACATTGGAAGGTTCTTCTAGAAAGTGGTGAAAGTAGAGCCCTTGAATATTTTTAAGGCAAAAGTAGATCAATGATTATTTAACAATGGGTGTGAAAGGTTATCAGGGTTGGGCAGAAATGTGGATTTGAGGTTACAATCAAATCAGCTATGCTCCTATGGAATGGAGGAACAGGACTGAGGAGCTCAATGGCCTACTCCCACTCCTTACTCATTTGTTCATATTCCATCTGCCATGTCCTTGCCCACTCAGAATCTTCAAGTCTGTATAAAGCCTCCTTAGATCTTCATTTTTTAAAAAAAACATTCTCTCATGAGATGGGGACATTGCTGGCAGGACCTAATTCAGAAGGTAGTGGTGAGTTGCAGTCTATGTGCTGTACGTAGACCCACACACCCTTAGGGAGGGAATTCCAGAATTTTGGTTCAGTGACATATTTCCAAGTCAGGATGGTGAATTGCTTGGAGGGGAACTTGCAGATGTTGGTCTTCCCATGCATCTGCTGCCCTTGTCCTTATAAATGGAAATGGGTCAAGACACTTGTGAGTTTGGAAGGTGCTGTGAAATGCGTTTTGGCAAATTTCCGCAGTACATCTCGTAGATAGTACACACTGCTACCACTGGACACTGGCGGTTGAGGCAATGGATGCTGTGTCAATCAAACTTTGCCTTGGATGGTGTCAAGCTTGAGCGTTACTGGGACTTAAATCATCTCAGTACGTGAGGCGTACTCCATCACACTCCTAACACATGTCTTGCAGATGGTGGACAGGCTTTGGGAAGTCAGAAGATGAATGACTCACTGAGTATTCATGGTCTCTGGTCTTTTCTTATCCCAAGACTATCTACAAATTCAAGATTCCTTGAACAGGAGTAACCATCTCTTAATATCCACCATATTAAGCCCCTTTAGAATCTTCAAAGTTTCAATGAGATCACTACTCATTCTTAGAAGCTTCAGCAAATACAAGCCAAATTTACAGAGTCTCTCATCATAGGATAAACGCACTATTTTAGGGAACAATTTAATGAACCTTTGTTGCAACATATCCATAATAAATATTAGTTCTTTCATAAATGTTAACAGCAAAACTGCACACGGCAACAGAGACAATGAACTTAAACTTCTTACTGATGCCACTGCACTGGTTAGTAAGATCCAAATTCACTATTCCTACTCTGCTGAAATCCTGATGGTGATTCTGCAGGGGGTATAATATTTACTTCATTCGGTGGGGAAAGTGAGAAGAGGAAACAGACAAAACATCTTCAAGGTAGCTGTTGTGTCCCTTCCAACAGGTGACAGGGGTGGTCTGGAACCCAATAGTCATTCATTTACTGAGCACATACAACTCAGCAGCATTCAAACTGGGAGAAAACTCAGTCTTTATTGTTTAGAGAAAACACCAAAACTTTACCAAATTGATACTCTCCATTTCAATGTATGGTGCAGGAGAAACAAACCATCCTTTTTTTAAATAAACAATCCAACTTTAAACCACAGTACATGTGATCATTTTACTCCAAGCATGTTGGCTATATTGCTCTACATACCCTTATACTATGCAAATTTAAAATCAGCATCAGTACTGTCATCAGTATCAGCAATATGAAAAGGGATCGATGGATGTAGCAGGGAAGTGTAGTTTCTTTCGTGGTGCGTTCATCCATATTGGAAGATCACTCTGCAACAGTGCATAATCAGGCCAATCTTCACAACTACTTTGTAAATCTGAAACAGAAGATAAATTTATAAATTTAATCTCAAGAAATCATTCGAATTTGAATGGTACACTCAAACATGAAGGAAGCTTCTGACCATAGTTTCACAACATGCCCTGGGAAGTAAGATCATGCTAGAGAAACAGAGGATCAGAAATATAGCAACCTTCGGAAAACAATTAGCCAAATAATTATGAACTATTGAGTCTTACTTCAGCTATTAGTCAATTAAACTATATCACAGAGCATTTGGAACAATACAAACAGTAGCTGTCAGTGAGGATTTCTTTAAACAGTTCACACTGGAGCAACATGACAAAATTAATTAAAGAGTGAAAACACAGATAAAAGATAGATGTATTGATGTTGTTTCTCTGGACTTACATAGAGCACTGGAAAAGATAACATACAAACCACCAAAAGCAAAATCAATTAATTTAAGGAAGTACGGTCATGTGCACAGAAAGCTGGCTATAGATCAAAAAAAGAATTTTCTTAGATTAAAAATTGTGGTCAGAGCCTTTGCAAGTCCTCCAAAGGTAGTAGTCCAACACTGGCATTTCCTCCCAAGTCAACGTGCTCAACATCAAGGAGATAATCACACATAACCAACTCTGCTGGAGAGGCATGTTGACAGTAGACTCCAGAAACAACTCTGTTGCAGCAGAAGCTGTAAAGGGCTACAGAGGAAATGCTTTGAAAGGCGCTTTCAAATTAACCATGAAGAGAACAATCAACCCTTCAAATTCATGGGGTTTCCTGGCTTCTGAATGACCAAAATGGAAAAGGTTTCTTTGAGAAGACACGAAACGCATTTAACAACTTTATCAAAACCATACACAGGCAAAGTCAAAGCCTGAAACTGAACACAAACAGCTGAACAATCCAACTACCCAACCCTTCAATCACACATTGAATTTAACTATTTCAAAATCCCTCAAAACTGAGTTAAAGCAATTTACCCCCATCCTAAGGAACTGCCTACAAAGGGAAGATATTGCAAGTTAAGAAATTTACTATTGATTCATTTAATTTACATCTTTTAAATTTATTTACAAATTGCATGGATGAAAATCAATTGTTCTCAAAGTTGATTCTCCTGAGGATGATTTCAACTATAACAGTAATCAAGCCAAAAAAATGGCAATCACCACATTGCAGGCCGAGTGATCTGGCCAAACACAAAATACAGGTAGTGCAGAGGTCCTCGGCTATAACCTTGCATACAAATTGGTTTTTTGTATTAAATACTCGAGACGGTGATAGTTCCTCAGAGTATAGTTATATCCAGGTCATATGGGAGTGGAGGAAGTATAACAGAAGAGCAGTTCCGATGGGGGGAGGGGAGATTCTCAAATTAGGGGAATAGACAAATGTTTCTGTGGCTATAAACATGACTCCAGGATGGTCTGTTCCTTTTCTGGAGCTAGGGACAAGTATGTCACCAAGGGTATTTCTTCTGGATGAAGGCACAATGCCAAAGGTCATGTTCTATTTCAATACAAATGACTTAGCTGGGAAGGAAATGAAATTCAGAAAGCATATTTCAGGGAACTACTAAAGGAGATTGGGGCTAATTGTAGGGCAGGACTGGGACTAAACTTTTCGCAGGGAAAATATGCTAGTGCAGTTTGGGGAGGAACTAGATTGACAGTGGGATGACAGTTTAAGAGGAAGCTTAGATTTAAGGAAAATGAAACAAGCAATTTAGAAGATTAATGATGCAATGGCAAAAAGGATCAAAATGGAAATTATTATTAAAAGGTCTGTTAAAAGGCACTATCAGAATGCAAGTAGCATTCACAAAAAGACCGAGGATTTGTATGTACCAGAGGTAAATGGATAAGATTTAATTGCCATTGGAAAAAAAAGTGATTATAGGGTGGTCAAGATCAAACTTATTATCAAACGATAGTCCACATTTAGGAGAGATAAACAAAAAAGTGAGAGAGAGGTGGGATAGCATACTTCATAAGGAATCACACCAATACATTGATACTGGAGGAACTTTGTTCCAAAGATCAATATATACAAAGAATGAGGGTGAAGATAAGAAACATCAATGGGAACAGTGTTGAGAGTGGTTCAGAGAACACCAAAATGTAGTACTAATGCTGACATGCTGTTAGTTGGGAAATTAAAGAGGCATGTGAACATGTGTAATAAATAGGCAATTTTGATTTGCATATACTCTGGATTAACTAAAATCATCAGTAATTTATCCTTCCCAGCATTAGTAAGGCATTTATAAAATGGGTTTCTGGAACAGTATGTTGAGGGGCCAACTCAGGATCTGGCAATTTTGTATTTGGAATTGTATAATATGGATGGGCAACTAATAGCCCTGCTGAAAGGAGTCACAAAAAACAGAGTGTCTATAATATGACAGAACTTTACATGAAGTTTGAATGTAACGTAGCTCATTGTGAAACTATAGTCTTAACTCCGAGCGAAGGAACCTAAGGATACGAGGGCCGAGAATGAATTGGGAAAATACTCAAGATTTGACAGTAGATAGGCAATAGCCTAGAATTTTAAAAATATACAACAAGGTCTAGAACAAATACGTATTCCTCCAAAGTACAATCAAAGAAAAAAGGTGAATCAACCATAGTTAACGCAAGTAGTCAATAACTACATTAAAGGAAATAGCATCTAAGAATGCCAGAAAGTATGATAAACCTGAGAATTGAGAGTAGTTTAAGATCAAGCAGAGGAGAGTAAAAACTTGGTAAGGAAACAACAAAAACAAAAACTGTTTCTATAGATGTGAAAGGAAAAGCCATTAGAAAGGATAAATATGGGCCCATTAATGGGGAACAGGAACAGAAACCAAATTGTTATTTGTTATCTGTTGTGACGAAAGATGACTCAGGAAATGTCCTAAAAATAGTAAGTGACCAAAGGACTTGTGAAATGAAGTGCTAACAGAAATTAGCATTAGGGGAAAAAAAAAGGCATTACTTGAAAAAAATTAGCTGTACTCAGGTTTGATAAGTCTCCTGGACCAGATGAATTTCATACATGGCTGTTGAAGGAAATAGTAGTAGAAATCATGGATACATTAATGACCATCTTTTTTCAAGATTACAGAAAGGTTCCTGTTACAAATTAGCAAACGTTACTTCCACAATTTCAGAAGGGAGAAAAAGAGAGTGAGCGGAAGACTACCCACCTGTTAGCTTAATGTTCATAGTTGGGAAAATATTAGAACCTATTCTAAAAAGTATCACATCTTCTCATTTCCCCAGTTTTTCAATTATGGACTAGAAAAAGGAAGATACAACTTTGAATCAAAATTTTAAAAGAGCTGTATGGAGAGATAGCTGCAGTTTTAAAAATAAAATTGAGCACATTGTGCTAGCGAGTTTTGAGAAGATTTGAAGCTCAGATTGAGGTTCCAGATGCAGTTTTGCTCGCTGAGCTGGAAGGTTTATTTTCAGACGTTTAGCCACCATACCAGGTAACATCTTCAGTGAGACTCTGGACGAAGCAATGCTAGCGTTTCCTGCTTTCTATTTATATGTTTGGGTTGGTTATGTCATTTCCTGTGGTGACATCATTTCCTATGGTGATGTCATTTCCTAAGCGAAGCTAATGTCATTTACAAAATACCGTGCAAGAACTGTAACAAACACTACATTGGACAAACGGCAGAAAACTAGCTACCAGGATACATGAACATCAACTAGCCACAAAACGACATGACCCTCTCTCACTAATATCCTTACATACAGATAAGGAAGGACACCACTTCGACTGGGTCAACACATCCATCCTAGGACAAGCCAACAGTGACATGACGAGAATTCCTAGAAGCATGGCATTCCAAATGGAATTCTACCAACTTGGATCCCATTTACCACCCCTGAGAAAAAGAACAGGAAATGACATCACCATAGGAAACCGCGTCACCACCAGAAATGACATCACCGACCCAAGGAAACCCAAGCATATAAATAGAAAGCAGGAAACACCAGCATTGCTTCATCCAGAGGCTCACTGAAGATGTTACTGAAACATCTGAAAATGATCCTTCCAGCTCAGAGAGCAAATCTACATCCAGAACATTGTGTTGTATAGAGTGTTGTGCTTTGTGGACTGGGAGGGCAAAACAGACATAAAAATGAGAGAAATACCAGTAGGAATAGGCCATTCAGCTCCAGAAGCCTGCCATTCTGTAAGATTATGCTTCATCTACTTGGGCCTCTGCTCCGCTTTCATGCCAATTCCTCATAACGCACAACTTCTTGATATTTTTAAACTAACTGTTTATTTCCTCTGAAATACTTTAAGCGATCCAGCCTCTACAACACTTTGGGGTATAGAATTCTAATCATTCACTGCCCTTTGGGAGAATAAATTTCTTACCACCTTAGATCTGAAAGAGTGTCCCATTATTCTGGAACTATTCTTGAAGTTACAGCCTCATCACAACTCATCTCTTGTTTAAAAAACCATCAATATTCATTTTTAAAAACTTAAACTATTAGTAAACTGCCATAAATGTACATTACATTTACTCTAAGCATGCAAACATCACAACTGCAGCATATTTCAGTCTGTTTATTCCCACCACCAAATACCTCCATCTGTCTTCAGTCGCAACAACCTGTCACCAATTAAGGGATGAATGCAGATTTCTCCAGCTTCCTCATTTCCCCTCCCCCACCTTTTCTCAGTCCCAACCCTCAGACTCAGCACCGCCTTCTTGACCTGCAATCTTCTTCCTGACCTCTCCGCCCCCACCCCCTCTCCGGCCTATCACCCTCACCTTAACCTCCTTCCACCTATCGCATTCCGAACGCCCCTCCCCCAAGTCCCTCCTCCCTACCTTTTATCTTAGCCTGCTTGGCACACCCTCCTCATTCCTGAAGAAGGGCTTATGCCCGAAACGTCGATTCTCCTTCTCCTTTGATGCTGCCTGACCTGCTGCGCTTTTCCAGCGACACATTTTTAAGCTCTGATCCCCAGCATCTGCAGTCCTCACTTTCTCCTACCAATTAAGTTTTCTCATCCTGCCACATGTATAATTTTCAAGCTGAATAGCTGCAATAAGAAGCTCCACCTAAACAGTCTGCAATGTATGTCCTTAATCTTCTCCAAAAACTTTAAGAGGTAATGATCAGTACATACAATTGTCTCAGACAGACACATTACTGGCAATAAATGTTGAAATTTTGTAATATCAACACAAAGCTGTCGTTTTCCTTCTCGATCGTGGTAATTTCCATTGATGATCACTCAATTTCTTGGGGAAATACCCAATAGGTCTTTATTTTCTCATCATCTTCTTGTAAGAGTACAGCACTAACACCCAATCACTCTCACCAGTAGTCACCTAGAATGGCTTGGCATAATTAGGTATGGCTAACACTGGGGCAGTGCCTAACAGTTTTCAGGCTGTCAAATGCCTTCTGACAGTTTTCCATCCACTGAAGTTTTCTGCATTTCTTCAATACATCATTCATGTAACCACACTGCTAAATTTTGGTGTGAACGTCTGATTAAAAAAGCTCTCAGGAATTACAATACTTTCCGGTTCGTTGATGGTATTGGAAACTCCCCAATAACCTTTGTTTTCACATCCCATGGGGCCATCTGTCCATATCCAATGACATGGCCCAGGAATGTTACTTGGGCTTTTACAAACTCACTTTTAGCCAGGTTTATCACCAAGCCAGCCTCTCAAAGTCAATCACACAATTCTGATAGATGATGCAAATATTTTCTCCATGAGATTAAAAATCACCAGCTCGGCAAGTATACCATACAATTGGGTAATCCAGAAATGACTTCACTGGTTAGTCTTTGAAATGTGGCTATGCATTTATTATACCAATGGCATGAATTCATATAGCCCATTCAGTATCATGATAAAGGTCCTTGCCAGTATCCTCTGAGGAAGTGTAACTTAGAAACATTAGCTGCTTGTCACAGCTTCTCAATACAGATTTCCAAACATGGAATAGGATATGAAACAGACTTTGTAACTGCATTGACTTTACAAATAGCCCACACATAATCATTGGGTACTATTGGGTTTTGGCACCATTACAATAGGTCAGTTCCAGTTACTGCAACTCACTTCCACTATGCTGTCTTGGAGTATGCGGTCAATCTCCTTTTGAACCAGTGTCAACTACAAAGCACTAGGTCTAAGGATGCCATTTCATTGGAATACCATTTCTTATCTCTACATCAATTAGATTAGTACAGTTCATTCTTCTATAACACGATGGTTGCATTCTTGTGCAAGCCCCCATTCTAGAAAAATCATGCATTTAGAAACAGCATTTAAGTTGTTATTGCTGTAATTGCATTATAACACGTTTTAAAAGTTTGCACTGTAGAAACAGCATCCCCAATTTGTCAAACGCGTTACAGCAAATCCACATTGACGAAATGAGTTATAACAGAATGACCTGTACTGCCCAGCATAATATCACATATATCCCCTCGTGATTGCAAGAAATCTTTCAAACTATTTCAATTTTCCTCTGGAAGGTAACTCAATAATTTATCCCAAGTTTTAATAAATTCCTCATTCCTCAACTTAAATCGTACAATGTCCAATTCAGAATCATCTGAATTGGTTCTTCACTGGTTTGGTGTTGTAATCAGCACCACATTCTCCTTTTGTTTTCCTTCTCTATCAAAAAACATTGAGAATATTTACATGACACTTCTTTCTATCTGACATTCTTATCAAATGATTCACCTCAGTCACTCAATTTCCTTTCAATTTAATAAGACCCATTAACCTTGCTTTTAAAAGGTTCATTCAACACTGGATGTAACATAAACACTTTACCTCTACCAGGTAAATTAAAAATTTTTGACTTCTTGTCTGCTTCCTGTTTCATTACATGCTGTGCTATTTTTAAATTGTGTTTAGCCAACCCACACAATTTATTTAATCTGTGTCTAAAATTTGACACATTAGTCCAAATATGTGGTCTTTGAACTCTGACTCACCAATTTCTCCTTAATGTCAGTGGTCCTCTCACTTCATGCCCAAACTAATTCAAATGGAAGGAACTAACTTTGCTAAATTAATTTGGTCCATCCCTAATTGCAAAAAATACAAATGGAATTCCTTTATGCAAGTCCCCTGGATAGTCTTGACTATGAGCCCTCAACATGGTCTTTAACATTTGATGCCACTGTTCTAATGCGCCCGGTGATTCTGGATGGTACGCAGTGGATTTGAAATGTTTTATTCCTAAATTATCCATAACTTCCCTGAATAATTTCAATGTAAAGTTTGACACTTGATCTGATTCAATCTGTGGGTAGTCTGTAACTAATAAAAACATTAGCTTAAATCCTCTACAATCCTTTTAGGGATGATACTGCATTATGGAAATGGCCTCTGAAAATATAACTGGCACATCCATTATGGTCACCAAAAACTGAATACCTTTTTTTAAAAAAAAAGGGTAGGGGTCCTATGCAATCAATTAAGACCCTTGTAAAACATTCCCCAAATGAGGGAATGGGGTATTAAGGGTGTTGGTTTTATTGCTGCTTGAGTTTTTACAATTACCTGACACATGTGATATGTCCAGCAAAATCCAACCACATCCTTACACAGTCCAGGCCAATAAAAAGGTTTTTGTATTTTGGCTCAAGTTTTCCTTGCACCCAAATGAGTTCTACTGGTAATTCATGTGCTACCTGCAATACTTCCTTTCTACAGCCCACCGATAATACAACTTGATGAACTTCTGCCCATTTCTCATTCACCTGAATATGTGGTGGTCTCAATTTCCTTATTAAGATGACATCTTTAAGAAAGTAACATTCTAGGATACGCTCTGATCCTTCTTTGTATGATTTTTTGATACAACTGCTTTACTTTTTCATCTTTCTGTTGCAATTCTGTTAATTTCTCTGCAATAAAATTATCCACTTTGTCCCCTGCCTAGCTTTATGACACTTAATCTACCAAGTCTTGTTTTTTTCTCAACAATTTGATCAAACATAGTCTCTGATAATTGTACTTCAACATCCTTATCTTTATTTTTGATTTTGTTACCATATTACCACGCAGTTAAGAGAAATCCCAGGATATATTTCCTGTACTACCTCAGTTGCCTGATTCTCCACTGGCTTTTCAAGTGCAGTAGGTATCACTCCCATCTATGATCCAGCTACAGCATTACCAAGGACAAATTGTATTCCTGAAACTAACAGTTTCTCTAGTACACCAACCACCAACCATTCTATCAGACTAACTTTATATAATGGAAAACATCTTGTCTCACCGTGAATTCCATACATTAACACTTTTTCTGGCAATACTCCTGAATTACATATCACATCTCTCACCAAACACTGAGATGCTCCCCTATCCCTTAAAATTTTAATTTGTTTACCCACTCCTCCTGGCATACAAGTTGGTTGCTGGAGGAACTTCGGCTTAGAATTGATGAGCTGGAGTCTGAGCCTGGGACATCTGGGAGGGGGAAAGATTTACCTGCACACTTTGTTTCAGATTGCGGTTAACACTTGGTAGATTAAGTGTCACAAAGCTAGTCCTTTTTTCTCTAAAAGCAGTTCCTTGGCTCAAGGATACTCTGTCCTTGATATTTTTCAAAAGGGGTAATAAAACAGGCTGGCCTCCAATCAGACTGGTTTGGTACAGAGATTAAAGAGTATTGAGAGACTTTTTTGTTTCAATGTAAACAGATGAGACTTCAGGCTAGAGTGGTCATATTTTAGAAATGACCTATATAAAGAAAGGAGAGTGATCAGCTCTCTAGCTGAGCAGTTTAGTTCCATCCAGAACTAGTTGGGAGTTCAACAGTGAGCTGTGTGGAAACTCTTCTTTACCTTCTAACTTCAACCTGTAAGCATCTGACCCTTTTTTGTACTGTATTTTAAAGGGGTTTGCTTATTTGGACTGTTGTGTATATTCAGAACATCATAATTAAGTCTAATTTGGATAGACTGAGTTCCGTAGGTGTTCTTTATTCTGTTCTTCGTGTTTCATTGTGTAACCTTGTGAATAAATTTTTGTCTGGTAGTCAACTTAGCTACCTCACTCCGGGCAATCTTCACTGTACACTTACTGAAACAAATTGAAATATGTTTAGATTACTTTACAGTGTGGAAACAGGCCTTTCGGCCCAACAAATCCACGCCGATCCTCCAAAGAGCAACCCACCCAGGTCCATTCCCCTACATTTACCCCTTCACCTAACACTACGGGCAATTTAGAATGGCCAATTCACTTAACCTGCACATTTTTGGACTGTGGAAGGAAACCAGAGCACGCGGAGGAAACCCACACAGACACAAGGAGAATGTGCAAACTCCACACAGACAGTTGCCCGAGGTGGGAATTGAACTCGGGTCTCTGGCGTTGTGAGGCTGCAGCGCTAACCACTGTGCCACCATGCCGCCCCGAAATTGCAAAGTTATGGTCTCGGCTGCTTGCTTAAGAATGTTTTGAGTAGTCTGGCCTAGTCCATAACATAAGTACCTTAAATTCGATCAGTGGTCAGGGACAGGAAGGCGAGACTGCAAGTGAGATGAATTCTGTATTCAGAAATAGGAGTCCCAGCTCTTGATCTTGCCCAACAGGTCCAAGGTACTTGTTCTGTGTGGATGAGGAACAGAGCTGCGGAGAGGATAAGCCAGCTGAGCACTGTATCTTATTGCAGGAGACAATTCAAGGGGGATTGGGAAGGAAAAAGACAAGTTGTAGGGGATCCTGAAATCAGGGGTACAGATCACAACCTTTCTAAGCAGGATCAAGCATCCCACACAATATATGTTGCCTGCTGGTTCCAGGGTGAGGGAGGTCCATGACTGACTTGAAAGCATATCAGAGAGAGAGCAAGAGAAGGATTCAGTTGTTGTGGTCCATGTCAGGACTAAACAATATAGACAAAGCGAGGAAAGGGGATCTTCTTGGAGACTATCAGGCAGTAAGAACTAAATTGAAGAATAGATCCTCAAGAGTTATTGTGGGATATAGGTAAATTAGTGTTACTTCTGCAATCATAATTACTTATGCAATGGATGGTAGTGAAGGAAGATATACCTAACAATGGCCCACAGAGGGAGGTGGTCAAATGGCGTGGTGAGGCCAGAAATAAGCATTATGTCACAGACAAGGCCAGATAAGACAAGAGATGAACAAGAGTAATGGGTGCCGGTCTTAGAGAAGTGGGAGATGTAAACAGGGGAGGAGCAATGGGAGGAGAGAAGGGAAACAAATTACATAAATTGTGTACTAGTGACTGCCTTTGTACAGAGTAGACACCACACCCCTCTTGCAATAGCGAAATAAATGACACTACTGATTCAGATCTTGTCTCGGACTGAAATTATTGAAGTGAGTGAGCTTCGTTTCTCACAGTTATAAACTCCGGATTACTACCCGAGCCACATGCAAATTGGTATAGGGACGCGTGAATAAGGGATGTAAACATGTGACTAAAGGAGTGGTCCAAGAAAGAGGGCTTCCATTTCATGGGGCACTGGCATCAGTATTGGAACAGCAAGGATCTGTACTCTGGGACAGTCTCCATCTGAACCGAGCTGAGACCAGCGTTCTAGTGAAAAGGATAAATAGTGTGGTCAACAAGAAAGTTGAGGGGGGGGGGGGGGGGGGCGCGGGAGGTGGGATGGGAAGAAGGGTAAAACTCCAAGAAGCATAATGGTCAAAGCAGCAGGTTAAAGTCTGTGGGGGTGGATTCAATTGCATGGAAACGTATGAAAAAAATGACAAGAAAGGAGAACGCAGGAGAAGTTATTAAAGTCTCCATAATACACGATAGGACATAACGTTTTGAACAGGTTAGCAATATAACTTCAAGCACATTGAATAAAGAGATGACAATAAGAAGGGGGATGGTAAATACAGGACTGAAGGTATTGTATCTGAATGCACGCAGTATATAAAATAAGGTAAATGAGCGTGTGGCGCAGATTGAAATTGGCAGAATTATGTGGTGGGTATCACTGAGATGTAGCAGACTCGATGGGCTGAATGGCCTAATTTCTGCTCCTATGGTCTCATGGGGCTGCAAGGGGATCAGGACAGGAAGTTAAAAATCGAAGGATATACATCCAATCGAAAAGGCAGGCAAGGTGGGCAGAGGGGTTGGGGTTGTCTTATTCGTAAGAAATGAAATATAATTGATAGCAAGAAATGACAGGGTCAGATAATGTAGAATCTGTGTTGGTAGAATTGAGGAACTGAAAAGGTTAAAAAAGGCCATAATGGGAGTTATGTACAGGCCTCCAAATAGTAATCAGGATGTGGGATGTAAAAAAAAAATACAGGAGATAGAAAAAGGTGTGTAAGAAAGGTAAAGTTCCAGAGATCATGGGGGGATTTCAATATGCAGGTAGACTGGGAAAACCAGGTTGGTAGTGGATCGCAAGAAAAGGAATTTGTGGAATCTATGAGATGGCTCTTTGGGCATCTTGTGGTGGAGCCCACTAAGGAAGAATCAATTCGGGAGCTAGTGTTGTGCAATGAGGCAGATTGGATAAGGAAGCTTAAGATGAAGGAACTCTTGGGAGACAGTGATCATAAGACTGAAGTAATATGATCTCCCACGATCATTGTAACCTTACTAATTAACTGTTCCAATATAGTAACACTCCATAAACATACTCGCTTGGCAAAAAGACAAAGTCAGAAACAAATTGTCTCACATGCGATCCAACAGCAGGGAGAGAAAGAGCAAGAGAAACTATTAAGCGAAGAGAGAGAGTAGCAGCCTCCAACCCTGCTGAGTCTCCAACAGTAACTGATTAAAGCTAATAAAAACACTAAACTCCTGAGAGAGCTGGCCACACCCATCCTGCTTTTATTGTGCCAATCTTTCCAAAAAAAACCTAAGGTCTCACAAGCTATTTACCTTATCATAGACTGCTTGTTCAATCTCTCAAAACGAAACTGGGACAATATAAAACCACAGCCACATTACTCACTGTTCCCTAGTTTGAGGTTCCTCCCAACTACCAGAAACATCTTCTCAACTTCTACCCTGTCAAACCTCTCAGAATCTTGTATGTTTCAATAGGATCCCCCTTCATTCTTTGAAATTCTCGTGAGTAAAAGCCCAATCCCGTTGAGCCATTCATGATAATCAAACCCTTTATCTCTGGAATCAGCCCTGTGAATTTCTTTTGTACTGTCTCCAATGCCTGTACATCCTTTCTTAAATATGGAAACCATAACTTTACACAGTAATCCAGGGTTGCCTCAGCAAAACCCTGCGCAGTTGTATGAAGACTTGACTATTTCCAAACTCCTCCCCACTCCCAGCAATAACAGGCAAATTTCCACTTGTCTTTTTAACCACTCGCTGCACTGCAAGTTAACTTTTTGAGTTACTTGTACAAGAACAGCCACACCCCTTGGCACTGCACATTTCCTCTCTCCATTTAAATGTCAGCTTGCCTTTTCATTCCTCCCACCAAAATGTATGACCACACACTTTTCCACATTAAGTTCTACATGCCAAGCCTTTGCCCACTCACTTGACCTGTCTAAACCCCCTTGTAGATTTCTTATCGCCTCATCACAACAAGCCCACCCACCTATTTTGCATTATCAACAAATGTAGATGTATTACACACTGATTCTGCCTCCAAGTCATTAACGTAAACAGAAAATAATGGAGATGCTTGGATTGATTCTTGTGGCACTCCACCAGTTATCTCTTTCCAACCTGAAAATGACCTAGTAACCCTGACTCTGTCTTCTGTTTTATCTAATCCTCAATCCATGCTAACATTATCCCTAATACTGTCAGTTCCTACCTTATGCAATAAGCTATTATGTAGCAGCTGATCAAAAGCCTTCTGCAAATTCACATTCACATTCACTACATCTACCTGTTCCACTTTATCAACTTAGATGTTCTATTCTGAAAGAACTGTCAAATTTATCAAACATGATTTATCTTTCACATAACCATGTTGACTATGATTATGTTAAAGATTTTCTAAATGTTTTGTTATTCCTTCTTTAATAAAGGAACTCTAGCATTTTCCCAATAATAGACATTAGGCTTAGTGGCCTATACTTTCCTGCTTTCTGTCCCCCTGACTCCAAGAGTAGGAACATCACACAAACATAATGCTCAGCAAGTCCTCCTTTTAACTGAAATAAAGTTTTACTTCAATGTCTGCCACTGCTTATTCACTGACTTTCTCCTAATTCTATTTCTCCAGCCAACTTGTGAGAACTCTTTTCTACATCTTCTGTAATTTCTTCATATCTCAACATAGAGCATGTGGCTTCTGAATGAAAGAAAAACTGTTTGATAATAACATTTTGGTTGGCTCCTGATCAAGTGGCCAAGGGGCTGGTGGGACAAGTGCAGCAAAGAAAACAAAACAAGCCCTCTCATCTTCCATTCATTTTACTCTACAATACCTTGTTGAACAAGTAACTTTCAAAGAAAAGTGAAAGAACACATTCAACCAACAAAGGAAAGAGAGCATTGATGTGCAAATAACCTTGGATCGACAGCAAAGAACTGAAAGGAATTGAAAAGAAGAGAAAATAGTAATTAACATTATCAGAACCAATTAATTAAAATCTTTGACAAGAACAAGGACAAAGACAGACTAATCCTTTCTTAAAACAGAGAGAAACAGAATATCAATCACTGCTCTGAGAGGCGGAAGATAAAGCTTGTGAAGGTTGGCAGAAAGTTGTTACAAACATTGCTACAAGAGGACAGCCAAGCTTACAAATAGTTAGTAAATGCAAGAATACAGAAACAGTACTAAGCATCATTAAACTAGACCATGACTAATGTGGATGTACGTTTACTTACTGGGCTGTAAGGTTCGTTTTCAGATGTTTCGTCATCACACTAGGTATCATCATCATCATCATCAGTGAGCCTTCAGATGAAGCCCTGGTGGTATGGCCCTCTTTCTAGTCATGTGTTTAGATTTCCTTGGGTTGGTGATGTCATTTCCTATGGTGATGTCATTTCCTGTTCTTTTTCTCAGGGGGTGGTAAATGGGATCCAAGTCACTGTTTGTTAAATGCCATGCTTCTGGGAATTCTCGTGCGTCTCTCTATTTGACTTGTCCTAGGACGTTCCTAGTATGGTGACGAAACATCTGAAAATGAACCTTTCAGCTCAGCGAGCAAGCCTATATCCAGAACCTCAATCTGAGCTACAAATATTCTCAACACTGGCCATAACTAAAGTGTATCTTCATTCTAACCACCCATCTTGGTTCCGTAACCCTCAATACCGTTTAGAAAAGGAGTTTTACATTTCCATCGCCTTTTGAGAGAAGAAATGCTTTCTGATATCAACACAATGTTCTAGCTCCAAATCTAGAGGTCCATACTCTTGTTCCATACTGATCACCACAGAAAATAGTTTTTGTCTACAGGATTGACTCTGATCATTTTGAACACAATTAATTACTGTTTAATCTTCCGTACACAAAGAACAGAAGCTAGTCCTCTCAAATTGTCTTCACAATTTATCTCTATATCTTATCATTCTGAGCTGCAACCTGACAAAGCCTAAGATATCCTTGCTGAGTTGCAGTGCCCAGAATTTAAAAATTAGGTCACACTAAATATAATGAAATTTCCACTCTGTATTCCAGTTCCCTTTTGTTAATGCTAGTATTCTAATGACCTTTTGGGTTTTTTTCTCCCCCATTACTTTCCAAGAGCTTGTTAATGATTGCACAAGGACCCACAATTATCACTGTTCTCCCATAGAATCTGACTTCTCAGCATTTAGAATTGTATTCAACTTTCTTCCAGTATAAAGTAGGTTACCTCAAAACCCATTTTGAATTCACGTGTCACAGTTTTCTCTACTCACTTAATATGTCAATGCCCCTTTGAAATTATCAGCTCTCATATTATTTATGCTGCAAACTTGGAGCTGTCAGTATATGGCCTCTTAGTCCTTTCATTTGGATTGTTTATAAAAATAATGCAAAATTAAGCTTCCTGTATAGATTCTGGAGAAGCAGCATTATCACAAATTTAATACGCATCTATAACCTCCTACCTCTGAAACAAATCCCTAACCAATTCTATACCTATCCCATAAATTCTCGTTTTTTATTTGCAGTCTACGAAATGGATCCTTACAGAATGCTTCCCTCTAGACTCGACCCCAGAATTTGTGTTGAGAACAACAGTCACGCTTGCAATGCTCACCGTGATAATGGAATAAATCAAACAACCAGAAGTCACACTTGCACACAATTTCAGAAATGCAAAAGTTGCTGTCCAATTAATCATTTTGCTACCCAGATACCTCACAGAGATTTAGCACTGAAATTCACAGAGGTGTCCTTATCAACTAGACACAATCTGTTTGCAAGACATCAATTCCATCCCTTTATCTGGCAACAGTCTGAGGCTGAACCAAGCTGTTTGCAACCTTAGTGTTACATCTGAGCCAAAGCATATACCCACAGCATCATGGAGACCTCAGTCATACAGCATGGAAACAGGCCAACCATATTTCTATCAGAATAAATTAGAATAGAACAGAACGGAATGTCCTTACTGTCACATGTACTCAGGTACAGGAGTACAAGAAAAGATTTTGCAATGGCCACCTTTATGGCACCATCCTAGGTATAAGTACCTGGGTACACATCTTAGAGTTAAAAACATATCATGTTTTTACAGTGTAAAAAAAGAATGTGGATGAGCACAAAACAGTGAAGAAGTCCAGAATGATAATAAGTGACCATGAGTACTTAAGTTCCAGAGCAGACCTGCATGCCCCAAAATACAAGACCACGCTGCCTCTAAGTGCCAGCCTCTATCCAGGATTTGCTCTGCCGCCGCTCCAGGAATCATCCGTTTTCTCCGCCCCGCACTCACTTCACTCAACTCCACTCGAGGTAGGATGGGGGGAAAAAGAAAAGCTACAAGAAGGGATTTTTAAAAAGGAGAAAGGGAGAGGGACTGGCGAGCAGAGGACCTCTGGCTGGAGCATCCTACTCTACCACCATCTAGGACACAACCAACAAACACAAAATTAAACTAATCTCATTTATCTGCACTTGGACCACTGCTTATTATGCCCTGGCATTTTAAATACTCATCCAGATGCTTTTGAAATGCTGTGAATGTATCTGTCTCCACCAGACAGCACAGCCTCTTGCACATCCTCAACTTCCATTACACTGGTGGATGTTCTGTCAGCCATCTAGACCAGAGGCTCTGGAGTTCTGTCCCCATTTCTCTCTGCCTCTATCCTTAAGATAATCTTTAAAATGACTTCTTTGGTCACCTGCCATGGTATATTTTTGTGTCAGATTTTGCTCAACAACCATCCTTGCAAATGCAGAGGGCTGTCTCACATTATGTAAGTGCAAGTTGTTGATTCCAACCTCTTAAGACACACTGCATATACTTGCTGTTAGTTAAAGTAGGTCTTCATATCTTTTCTGTTTGTATGAAAAAGGAGCAGGAGTAAATCATCAAGTTCCTTCGGTCTTCTCCACCAATTAACAAGGTCATGACCACCTCAAGTCCACCCGCTTGCAAAATCTCCACATGCCTTTAACTTGCCCACTCCCCAAGGAACTGGTTACCTCTGTCTTGAGGATACTTATAATGTGGAGGTGCCAATGTTGGACTGGGGTGGACAAAGTTAAAAATTGCACAACACTTGGTTATAGACCAACAGCTTTATTTGGAAGTACTAGATTGTGCAACATATTATGGAAGAGGAGAAAGTGAGGACTGCAGGTACTAGAGATCAGAGCTGAAAAATGTGGTGCTGGAAAAGTGCAGCAGGTCAGGCAGCATCAAAGGAGCAGGTTCCTGAAGAAGGGCTTATGCCCGAAACGTCGATTCTCCTGCTCCTTGGAAGCTGCCTGACCTGCTGCGCTTTTCCAGCAACACATTTTTCAGCATATTATGGATGAGGACTAGCACCTCGCCAAGACCTTCCCCACACTTCCACTTCTCACATTAAAACAACCCCCAAACCTTAAAGACACCATTGTTCGCAGCAAACCGCTCAGCCTTGAGGGCAACATCGACCACAACATTGCAGAACCCGGTCATAGCAACCACTGCAAGACATGTCATAGTGTCAACATGGATACTACGGTTACACGTGGGAACACCACCCACCATGTATGCGGCAGGTACTCGTATTACTCTGCCAATGTTGTCTCTCAAACACTGCAGACAAGGATGCCCTGAGGCATAGTACACTGACAAGACCAAGCAGGCGCAACAGACAGGGATGTTCCCTCGAAGTCAGGGAACATTTCAGCGATCAAGGACATTCAGCCTCAGATCATCGGCCGACCACCCTCCAAGGCAGATTTTGGATACACAACAACAGAGTGGCCAAGCAGAGGCTGGTAGCCAAGTTCGGTACCCAAGAGGATGGCCTCAACCAGGACCTTGGGTTCATGTCACACTACAGGTGACCCCACCATTCTATACACTCACACACACACTCTTACATACTCACGCAGACCCTCTCTCATGCACACGCTCTCTCTGGCGCACATATACACCCCAACAAGTGCGCGCATAAACACACACACACCTACAAGTCTATGGGGTGAATTTGCATTTGCAGAATTGTAATTGCGGATACATTCTACTTTCTTCAAAATGCACGCAATCTGCAGGCAGGCAATCCATGTACCATTGTATAAATTCCTACCTTGGACACAGATCTCACTCAAGATTGGGATACAGACAGACTCAAACCTCACACCTTTAATGCATTGTCTAAGCTAAGATGTCACTTTTTTTAATAAAACCTTACGTTACCTCAAGAATGGGATTTGAAAGAAGTACGAGATTTACATATTAATGAACCAAAACCTGCAATACATTCTAAAAGATGAAAGACCTAAACAGCAATCTAGGTTTATTCAATATATCCTTTCAGTTGCATGCATGTCACTGTGATCTTTTGCTATAAATTCTGTGTATTATGATCCTGTTCCACAGCTATCTTATGAAGGAGCAGCACTCCAAAAGCTAGTGCTTCCAAATAAACCTGTTGTACTATAACCTGGTGTTGTGTGATTTCTAACTTTGAACCCACCCAATAACGGAGCACTCATAGCCATCAGGAGTACAGAAATGCAAAGATTGAAAACCCTTTTAGCAAAGACATTTTTTTCCTGACTCCTGTGCTAAATAAGCAGCCTCCATATTTTGGAAACTGTGCCTCCATATTTTGGAATCCCCAGCCAGAAACCATATTTTCTCAGCATCTACACTGTCAAGCTCCTGAAGGAACTTACGACTGATCACCTCGTTCTTTCTAAATTCCAGGAAACACAGGTCTAGAATACTCTGTACATGGACTGCAGCATATTCTAGCAATACTCCTCTCAGTGTAGGCAGGTCGGAGCAATAAATGCACGCCCAGTTAGCAACACCTACATCTTGTAAAAGATTAAATTATTCTTGCAGGACAATTCTATGACAAATTTGCTGAATTTTCATTGTACCTCCTCTATAGGGTAAGTGCATTTTTCCTGATGTCTACTTGCATCGCTGTCACCTCACCCAGTGTTTCAACCCATCTTTTGCTGAAAATCTCATCCATGCCTTTGGTACTTCAAGTCTTGGCTATTCCAACACTCTCCTAGCCAGTTTCTTGCATTCTCCCTTCTGTGAACTGAACATTATCCACAACTGTTGCCCTTGCCCTAAAAGACACCAGGTTCTGTTCAGGCATCATGCCTGCTCACTGACGTACATTGCTTCCCAATTAAACAACACTTCAGCTTCAGATTTCCATATTTTCAAATCCCTCCATTACTGTGCCCCTTCCTACTTCTAAACCCCTTTCAGTCCTGTGACTCATATTCATACTTCTCTTATACTGGCCCTTTGGATATCCTGGATTTGCACTGCTCCATCACCGGCAGCTGTGCCATCAGCTGCCAAGACTCTAAGCTCTAGAATTCCCTCTGTGAATCTCCTGGCCTCCTGTCTTTACTTTCCCCCTTTAAGACACTCCCTAAAAAAACTGCTTCTTTTACCAAGAAGCCATTCCTTATGGGAAAAGCGCCAAATTATGACTTATACTACGCCTGTGAAGATTATTGATATAGTCTATTATGTTTAAGGTGTTATATAAATGGAAACTGCTGCGTTTTGTAATTAACATCAGTTCGTCACTTCCTCCAAATATTCAACTGAGTTCATGATACATGACTCACCCATTACAAATCCATGCTGGCTTCCTCTGTTTGGATTCTTCTGGTCTGGGTACTCAGTTGCATGTGCTCACAGTACAATGCAATAATGCACCTGAAATCAAAAGAAAGGAAAAGTAGATTTAAAAAGGTCAGGCTAATTCCCAAGTTCAGAAATCTGCACCCACACTTTCACCTGATTCTTATCATATTTTCTTCTCAGTGAACAAAGCACAAGATAAGGGTGTGTTTGACAATCCCTATTCAGAGACCAGCTACTTATAAGGCCCAGCTCAAGTTCCCACAGATATTGGCCCTGCTGTCCAGCTCAAGTTCCCACAGATATTGGCCCTGCTGTCCACGTGGTTCTAATGCTCACTCACCCTCTTACTCACATGTCCTGTTCTTGGCTGCTTACATTTCCCATGCTTCTTCATGCTCCACCCAGACGGTCTCATTCCCATTTCACCTACACCCAAACACACAGTCCATGCAATCAGAATGTTCTTGATTTCTCAGCAGGATCCAGCCCACCAGGGGCTTCCAAACCCCATTCAATGCAGTCAAAATATTGAGGAAAAGTAAATTCTCTGTAGGCTGGTCAATGATGTCTCAGGCTGAAATAACCAAAGATGGATTTTTGGCATTCATGGTAAGAAATAAATGAGCTTTGATCAGACCAAATGAGTACTTGCTCTGAGTCCCATATTGCAAATTCAACCATTAAAAACACCATCATGTAATATGGTTATCTGAGAACTGAAAGACTCCCAAGCCTCTTTGTTGCAGTCCTTTTCACCCAACAGACATATTTATTTTATATTCAATCCAGTTCACATTTTTAGATTTCCGTCTCTCAGCAGTTTGCTGATATGCCTTCCCAACTAATTCAAACCATTTTGCTTCCTAGAATTGACCTTTATCAACGATGCTGCCCAGCTTTACTCCAAAACCACCTTCCGAGAACGTTCCACTAATTTGTCACGTTGTATACCAAGTGTATAACATGGATGAGAACAACCTATCTCCAATTCAATATTCAAAGATCAAAGCCAAAGTTTTTGGTTTCCACAAACATGTCCATTTCATTCCAGACAACTGCCTGAGGTTGAACCAGACAGTTCATTACGTGGACGTCCCTTTTGACCTTGAAATAAGTATTTGAGGGCAATATAGATAATGCTAAGACCACCTATTTTTGAGTCCATAACCATGTCTCTCTGAATTGTTTTTTTTCATTTATTTTACCTTTATTTCATGACTTCAAGATAAGGTTGCTATCTCTTCGAGTATGTTCTGACAATCTGTTAAAAATCATACAACACCAGGTTATAGTCAGACAGGTTTATTTTGGAACGCTGCTCCTTCAACAGGTGGCTGTGGAGTAGGATCAGAAGACAGAATTTGTAGCAAAAGATCAGCAT
>NC_057721.1:55137698-55145434 GCF_004010195.1 Chiloscyllium plagiosum | reverse complement strand
CTGTACCTTACACGCCTCATTGAAGTCCATAACACCCATAGTGGACTGACACCACCCGACGACATAACGGGGGCAGAGATCACGCCCCCTGAAGAACAGCACACCTGAGGAACAGCTTCATCAATGGAATGAAAGACAAAATAGCGAAGAAGTTAAAGGACACATGTATTACCTGGGACACGGGAAAGCTGAATTTGATAGAACAACATGTGATACATGCTGAAAAATTGCTTACCCATGAGAAGGATAAGTGGAAACTAAAGGTGGAACAACAAGCACATAAAGCTCAGCTTACTCTGATGCAAATGGTCGTCCAGCCGTTGGAGGGAGGTGCTGTGGGAAAGGAGAGAGGCAGAGGTCTAGGTCACGGAAGTGGAAGAAGAAGCGGAAGAGGGGTTGGCAGAAGTAGATCTGGCAGGTGCTTTGTTTGCGGAGCAATGGATCACTGGGCAAGGCAGTGCCCGCACAGACAGCCTCAGTCAGTCCTGGAGGCTGGACAGCAGGGTGACTGACAGCAGAGTGACTGCCAGGGGAAGGCTGAGGTGAAGGTGGGCAGCCCACAAGGTACATTCTGGATTAGTAGTGCTGGAAGAGCACAGCAGTTTAGGCAGCATCCAAGGAGCTTCGAAATCGACGTTTCGGGCAAAAGCCCTTTATCAGGAAACAGGTAAGCCTCTTTCCTTTATGCTTGGCAACAAAGACTTGCTTATGCTAATTTCTTCTACTAACCTTACGGCACTGAAACACGTCCCACCTCCATATTGAGTGCTGAGATTGTGAAGCATGGACTATATTTTCAGTACAACGACAATGCATATAAGACAATGCCTACCTCTATGTTATACGTGGAAAGTACGCCAGTTACCTTTTTGGTAGACACAGGGGCAACATATTCAGTCCTTAAATCAAGCCAGTTCAGAGAGTCGGCGCAAAGAAAGATGAGTGGAAGGTTCCTGAACTCAATGGGTACATCAGGAGTCGTGCTATGAGAGAGATTTATCACACCCCTATTGTGAAAACCAGTATTGGGGAAACATTCCAATTCTCATTTCTGTTATCGGAATTCGGTCCTCTAAATTTCATGGCTCGGGATCTCATAGTGAGACTGGGGTTGGATTTGCTCAGTACCCCGACGGGCTTGCAGGTAATACAAAAAGAAGATTTCCCAGTGCAGGCTATAAAATATGATTCATGACCCCTGATGTATGTCTATGAGTGGCGATTAAGCCAGAGAGCGCTAAGTTCAGTGAGTGATTCATTCGCACTAGAAGCAAGTAACCATGTTAAACCTATTAACATCAATTTTCAGGCTGGGGATATGCTACACTGCACAGCACACATTCACCGCGATGGCCCTGCCGGATCATATAAAAAGGATTGGTTCAGGAGATTGGTTAAACCAGATCAGTTGTCACTGTGCAAATGTTATTGGAATGATCACAGGTGTGCAGTCAATGTGAACTTATCTAAAGTATCTGTGATGGCAAGTTGACCCTAACTTTTTGATGTGGAAGGCTCTTTTCCTCACGTGTCACTGGTGAAGGCGTCCAGCGACAGGTGGCAGGATTTGAGACCAGGGGTACTAAAGGTACAAAAAAACGAAAGATTGGGTCTTCAGGGACGATGTGGATATCTGATTCAATGCAGATATGCGGACATATAGGAAGAAGCTAAATTGGGCTAACTCAGGCAGATAGAGCATTCCAAGTAACCCCAGCTAGCCCTGAGGAGCCTAGGAGGGTAGTCTGGTGTTTCCCTAAGGCAGAAGTCTCGGACCCAAAATTAAAAACGGTCCCTACTGAGTTGTGGGCAAAAGGCAAACATGATGTGGGGCTCATACAAGGCTGTGAACCCATAAGAATAACCCCAAAGTCTGAGTATCATCCTTGCAGAGCACAATACCCGTTAAAACCCAAGGCTATAGAAGGAACTACTGCAGTCTTTGAATCCGTCCTAAAGGCTGGGGTGATAACCCCCATTTTTCCGGTCAAAAAAGCAAACATTCCCGGTGAACCGGAGGAACGGAAGTTTGTTAAAGACCTGCAGGCAGTCAATACCGCTGTTTACCCGCGGGCCCCAAATGTTCCCAACCCGTCTACTATATTAGCTCAAATTCCACTGGACAGTAATTGGTTCCCTGTTGTGGATTTAGCAAATGCCTTCTTTAGTGTAACGGTACACCCAGATAGGCAATTCTGGTTCACTTTTTCATTTAAAGGGAAATCGTATATTTTCACGTGACTTTGTCAAGGTTATTGTGATTCCTCACCATATATAATGAGGCTCTACGCAGGAGTCTGGAGACTCTTGTTTAACCCCGGGGTCAGCGCTTCTGCAGTACGTAGACGATTGCTTAACAGCAGCTCTGGCAGAGGAACAATGTGAGAGAGATACCCTTGCGCTGCTCTGCCATCTAGCAAGGATAGGGCACAAAGCTAGTCTCACAAAGCTACAATTTGTGCAACAACAGGTGAAGTTCTTAGGTCACTTAATATTTGAACAAGGGAAGGCCATTGGTCAGGACAGACTTCAAGCAATCCAGCAAATTCCAAAGCATCACACGAAGAAACAATTACTATCCTTTTTGGGCAGATTGTTTATCCCACATTATGCAAATCTTGAAGCGCCCCCTAAGTGACATAGCCCATGGCAAAGGGATTGCAAAACTAGAGTCTGTTGCAGTGGACCCCAGAGACTGAGAAGGCCTTTGTTGAATTGAAAGATGTGCTCCAAACTACACCTACATTGGGGATTCCGAATGCAAACAAGCCTTTTGTACAAACGGGAGATGAGAAGCATGGATGCATGACATCTGTGCTGTTGTAGGATCATAGGGGGAAACTGAGGCCAGCAGCTTATTTTTTTTGGCTAAACTAGACCCCGTAGTGGCAGGGTTGCCGAAATGCCTGCGAGCCAGGGCCGCAACTGAAAAGGCTGTTGTAGCATCCAGGGACATAGTCGGCTATGGTCCCACATGCAGTATCCTTACTGCTTTCCGAGCAAAAGACAGCACACATGTCAGCAGCACGTTGGCTCAAATACAATACTGTGTTATTGGAATTGCCTAACATTACAATAAAGCGATGTAACATCCTTAACCCTGCTAGCCTTCTCCTCACAGAAGGAGACAGAGACCCACATGATTGTGTCGCTGTAACTAATGAAGTTTGCAGCCCTAGACCAGACTTGCAGGATTCACCACTTCAGAATCCAGATGGGTGGATGGGTCAGCATTCAGGAGCAAGGAGACAGGCCCGAACTGTGTTGGATATGCTGTAGTGACTATCCATGAGGTAGTCAAAGCAGGATCACTCCCTTCTCATCTGTCAGCGCAAGCAGGAAACTGATTGCCTTGACTGAGGCCTGTAAATTAGCTGAGGGAAAGACAGTGAATATTTACACCAACAGCAGATACGCATTCGGGGTTGTACGTGATTTTGGAACCCAGCGGAAACACAGGGGCTTCTTAACCTCTACCGGAAAGCCCATCACACACCGTTGCCTGATTTCTGAGCTCCTAGAAACTGTCCTATTGCCTAAATCAATCGCTGTGTGTAAATGTGAAGCCCACACAAAAATAACGATTCCGTTTCTCAAGGCAATGTGAAGGCGGACTCAGCGGCAATGACAGCAGCCCAGCAGCCACCGAGTGATCAGTCTGACATGTGTATGACAAAAATTTGTCCCCCAACAGCAGATGTGCGGGAGTTACAGTCACAGGCCATGCCAGAGGAGAAGCGTGAGTGGACAAGGGCAAGGTGCAGTGGGATGGAAGGGGTGTGGTGTGGCCCCAATGGTAAACCCTGTCTACCATGATTGTTATTCCCATTCTCCGCCAAACTGACACACGGTAAGGACCATGTGTCAAAAGGGGGGATGTATGACAGCATTTCAGCACACTGGTACACTAAGGGATTTCTTCATTATGCCGTGGAGGAGAATACAGATGAGTCAGGCAGCACACCCCCAACTCTGAAGACCTTTTGAACATTTACTGATGGATTTTATTGAACTAACACCTAGCGATGGGAAAAGGTATTGTCTAACAATAGTTGATATGTTTTCCAAATGGGTGGAAGTGTTCCGCACGTCTAAACAGGATGCCAGTGCAGTATATAGTTGTCCAGGGATCCCTGTACTCCCAGTGACCGGCACTTAGTAGTAGCCACTACTGCTGCAGGAACACCTGACACGGAAATAGGTATCCTATTATAAAGGAAGGAGGTGCCAGGGCATAGGTAATATTATCCAAGATTCAGAAGAGTGATGAGGGAACCTGGTGGTGTGGAATAGATAGATCCTTCTCCCTCATCTATAGGCACGTGAATATAGTGGTACAGTCGCCCCACCGCCGCCGCCCCTCCCCCGCCCGAGATGCTGTGCAGAAGGTCCTACAGAGATAGTAGCACCAGGGCACAGCAACCAACCAAACCAGATCATGGACCTAACCCCAAGCAGGGCAGAGAGCATTAATGTCACATCCGAACCCGGAAGGAGTCGGCCAAGGCTTGGGAGCGAGCCTAACTCGGTAGTGTAATTGGCCCTTCATGAGATAAGTGGCGTAAATGCGACACCAGTAGGTTGGGAGGTGTGAAGGGCCATCGCTAGATGTGAAGGGAACACAGCATGTGCTTTGGTCCTAATACAACACCAGAGATTAGATGTTGGCTACCCTTGTTGAATATGTTTGCACACAGCCCAGCAGTGGACTGCTGAACAAATCACAGAGAGCCTGGCAAGAAATGCTAGCTGCCTGCTTCCACAGGCGGCAACTAACCTGACCCTGATAGGGGGACCAATTAGGGCAAATCTCGTGCCACCACCCAAACTCAAGGCTAACTGCAGTCCCAATGCTGACACGCTGCTGACCACAGCCTTCCATATAGTGAAAGGCAGGGGAGAAACGTGTATTCGCACAAATCAGGGGAGACTCCATTTGGGGATCTCCCAGTGTACTACGAAGCTGTACTTGAACAATGACTTTTGCTCAGCAATCTACATGAATGATACGATCATCAACATTACATGTTCCTTTATCAATAATCAGACCATAATGGCGGGTATAATGTGGGTCTATGGAGAGAGAGGGTACCACCACCTCCCTCAGGGATGGAAGGGGTGCTACTACCCCACGGTACAGTCCACTGGCACGACAGTGTTCGTCCAAAAAGCCAGTAAAGGGCGAACCCAAAGGGACATCCCATGGCACTGGAATGGGTACACACTCGCAGACCCCTGGACTACACCAGGAGCGAACATTGGATGGTCTATTCTTTTGGGAGCAGGGACAACAGTGGCAATAAACAGGATTAATGGCCTCGCATATAGTGTATTACTGTTCGCAAACGAAATGGAGGAAGGTCTACCACTCATTAATACTGAATTAACGGCAGTAAGGGAAGCAGTGATACAAAATCGATTAGTACTAGACATACTGACGGCCGAGAGAGGGGGCATCTGCAAAATATTAGGTACCTCATGCTGTTTTAATATTCCTGATGAGTCCCAGAATATCACTAGTGTAATCAATCATATGATGGCAGCAATACAACCGCCTCCCCCAGCAGATGACTCCTCGTTCCAGTGGCTCACCTTCCTTTGGGGAGGATGGGGGTATTGGATCCTACACGTTCTACTAGTTGTAGGACTGGTCATACTCATAGTGTTGTGTATAGGGCCCTGCTTGTGTACCTGCCTACGCCATTTGCTTATGAATGCAACGGGATACCAAATGGTAAAATGATCAGAGGCCCCACAGCAGGAAGATCCAATTGCATGGATCCCACCATACAGTAATGTTGAAGTGTGTGACTTGTGAAAATGGGCTATGTACAGGGCACACCGGAGCAAGTGAAGATATCACCAGAAAGCTTTGTTACAGGTAGATGGCGTCTGAGGAAAGGCCTGGTGCTCCCTAAGCGATTTGATGTATAGCTACCCAGCTCTGTATATTTCTTATGCCATGATTGTCATAAAATGACAAAAAGGAGGGGAAAGTAATGGAAAATTAACATTTATTGTGAAATCTATAAAAACATAGTTGAAACAAAGAAGTAAAGGTCTAACTTTGCAAAGCATTTGCAGACAGACAGAAAAAATGTACCGACAGTAAGGAATTACAAGGACAGTTAACTATCATATCAACAGTCAAGGAATGAGAAAAACAACTCCATATATGGAAAGAAACTCGAATGTTCCAGGCTCCTGACCTTGAGATGTGATAAGGAAAGGTGAAGTATAATATAAAGAGAATATGTGAAAACCGTCAGGCACCCCTTACATCAGACATCTTGCCAATGTATCGGTTCGACTCCAAAAATAAACATTTTCTTTGCTCTTGCTAGCACTTGAGTCAAGTCGATTTAATTTCCACGACAATTAAGTTTCTCCTACAGTCCAAATATGTGTAAGCTAGGTAGATCAGCCATGGGAAATGCAGGATCGCAGGGATAGAATTTGGGCCTGGCTCTGGTGGGATGCTCTTCAGAGAGGGCTATAAACTCAACGGACTGAATGGCTTCTTTCTGCACTTCAGGGATCCTGTGATTCTGTAACTATTCTTATCAATGTGAAGTATTTTCAGTCAGCCATGTTTAATAAGCACCAAGAACTTTGCCACTAGTGAAATAATAACAGCTTGAACTTGCTGAAACTAAAGACAGACTGGAGGGCTGGTGATTTGTGAAGTTTAATCTCTTGGCACAGCGTTGGTTCTTTGATTCAAAGTACCTCTGTCTTTCTGGTTGCATCTTTTCTAAAAGAATAGAAAGCCAGAAGAAACACCTAAATATTATTTGCATTTTGTTAAAATTCTGTGGTGTGTAATTCTCTGTCTGAATCCCCAGATCCTGTCCCCACCTCCAAGATACGATGAGAAATATGGTGCAAATCTCAGAGCAGTTCTCCAGAACAAAGCAGCCTATTCAACCAGAAACTCATCCAGCATCTTCAATAATCACTCCCTCCAACTCTGGCACATCTGACTGCTATGTGTACATCTGCACGATGTAATTCACCAAGACCTATTCAACTCTTCCCTCCAAAGCCCCAACTGCAACCACCTTGAATTAAACTGGTTGCATGGGAACACTACTCTCTCCAGGTTCTCCAGAATGTCACACACTATCCTGAACGCACTGAGATGCTCCACCAGACATGCTACCTAAGGTACATCTACTCCAAATGGACTGCAGCAGCCAACTGAAGAAAGTAGATTATCACTGCTTTTTCGAGGGTAATTATGGATGGAAAATAGTGTGTTGAATAGGAGTAAAATGGAATGGGAGTGCGATGGAATACTACCCACTTGCCTGGATGAGTGCAGATCCAATAACACTCAAGAAACTTGATACCATCCAGGACAAAGCAGCCTGCTAGATTGACACTTCATCCACAAGCATTGACTCCCACTACCACCGATGCTCAGTAGCAGCAGTGTGAACTATCTGCAAGTTGCAATGGTAGAATTCATCGCAGATCCTCAGAATACACCTTCCAAACCCACGATCACTTCCAACTAGAAGGATAAGGGCAGCAGAGATATGGGAACTCTACCAGCTTCAAGTTCCCCTCCAACCAACCTGGCTTGGAAATATATCACCGTTCCTTCAATCTCACTGGGTCAAAATTTTGGAATTCCCTCCTTTATGGTATTGTGGGTCAACTCACAGCAGGTGGACTGCAGCAATTTAAGAAGACAACTCACCACCACCTTCTCAAGGGCAAGTAGGGACAGG
>NC_057721.1:55118536-55135292 GCF_004010195.1 Chiloscyllium plagiosum | reverse complement strand
CTCACAAACATGCTCCCTTTCTCTCTCTCATACACACACACTCTCTCAAATACACACACACATGCACTCTTTCTCACTGGGCCTCTTCCACACACACTCTCTCACTCCCTCTCACACTTTCTCTCACATTCTCTCTCACTTTACCTCTCACAAACACACATTCTGTCTCACTCTCCTCTCTCCCTCAAACACACACATTCGCTTAGTGATGTTCTGGATTTTTTCTTTGGGCCCTGATCATTAGATACCCACAATGCATCTTTCCTTCTTGTTCAGATAAGATTTGACATCAATGCTTCATACAGAACAGCAACATTCACAGTGTGTGTGTGTCACATGATTATGTAAAGTTGTTACAGTATAAAAGTTATACAGTTATGGTCTGGATGTTGAGCAGTAACACTATGGGTCCTATTAATTATTATCTCATTGAGTTTTATTAACAAATCATCAACAAAACATATTCTCAGCAAAATCATTTTAATTTCCAATGTTCTTAAAAATTTCTGTTAGTGGTTAATGTAATAATAAAATGCATACACACGTAAAAATACACTTCTTGGAAAAATTGGGGTTTTGCTTTTATTGTGGTGGGACCAAAGACTTTAGACAAAATGATGATACATAAGATACAAAAGTTTGAGAACTGCTGTTGATAACAGAAAATGAAAGGGTAAAATAACTACAGTGTCTTGGATGATTAAAGGAGTTGCTAAGTAGTTAGAGGGAAACTGTTTGCTCTGATGTGGTGTCCAACCGGGGACATAACCTTAATATTAGAACTAGACCATTCTTTGTTGATATCAATGGACAGTAATACACACAGAGAGGAATGGAAATCTGGAACTGACTCCCTCAAAGCCTGGTCGATCTCAGCAGTAAATGTTAAAAACACTCGTATTATTTCAGATAAGTTTGTTAATGGCTTAAATCATCAAATTGGGTACATTGTTTATATTCCTTCTTTGACTCTGAGCATCCCTGTCAAGAGCAGAATTTATTGCCCATTCTTAATTGCCCCTGAGAAGGTGATGGTGAGTTGCTCTCCTGAACTACTTCAGAGCATGTGTTGTAAGTCCACCCAAGGTGCTCTTAGTGAGGGAATAAGAGAAGGTGAATTTTGACGAGGTGACAGTGAACGAAATGTCTTGTTAACACCAAGACTCCTACCATAGCAATCTCGCCAAAAAGCTGCATTTCAGGAAAACTTGACATGGATTCAGCTCCTCATTTGCTCTGAATGACCTTCATGTTGGAAACCGGGCACCATCCCCACATTCCCAGACATTCGCATCCAACATTTGCCTTAAACATTTACCACTGCTCATCAACTGTCCTACCTTTTAGTCTTCCTGTCGAGTCCACTAGGGCTAGATCCGTCCTCCTGTCAATGTAATTACCTTCTTTTAACTCCAGGCCATTTGTGTGGGACTTTCAATTTTTGACGAGTCATTGTAGTTTCTGTAACTGCTTCTAATCATTATTTCCTTCTGCCATGTCTGCTTAAAAAAGTTGAAATTAACACACAAATTTTATAAGATTAACTGCTCGCCATACCTTTTTGAGAAACAAGGAAATAAGAAGGCGGAATTCATGAGCCAAAAAACAATGACAAAAGTATGGAAATGATGACACGTTTTTCTTTGTACTTCGAAGCACGCCACCGCTTCCTGTTTTCAGCTGAAAACTTTAACTTGGTATTGGTCTGAAATTGCAGTTTTATTTATAGTACACTAATGGTTGTCATATAGAGCAACACCAGTAGATGGAGTGGTTAAAATTAGCAAGGAAATGCACAGAGGAAATAGAGTCATAAATCACAGAAACAGACCTTCCCGGTCTAACTCATCCATGCCGACCAGACATTTCAATACGGCCTAGGTCCTTTGCCAGCATTTGGCCCATATCCCTCCAAACTCTTCCTATTCATGTACCCACCCAGGTGCCTTTTAAGAGTTTTAATTGTACCAGCCTTCACCACTTCCTCCAACAGCTCATTCCATACACACACCACCCTCTGCATGAAAAAGCAATCTCTCAGGTCCTTATTTAAATCTTTTCCCCCTCACCTTAAACCTATGCTGTCTAGTTTTGGAAAACATTTTAATAAAAAAATTCTTTGCTGTGGCTTGTGTACCTTCTATAGTTCGATCTGCCTCTAGCTAGTCCCATGTCCTCAGAATCCCACACTAACTAGGCCATCACATTGATATAGAGGATGATGCAAAGTAAGAAGGTACAAATCATTTTGGAAAATATTGTAATAAGATTATACCTGGGCTGTTAATATAAACATAGTGCACACTCTTGATCTGTGAACATTAGCAAACCTTAGAATGTATGTACACAATGCAAAGGAGAGATTGAGAGGCATCTCTGGAACCTCAAATGGTCGACTTCAAATTCCATGTGATAAATATAGAAGACAAAGATTGTCTTCAACCAGCATCAATGATGAACTTGTTCCAGTATCTCACAATATCTTTACTAGTTTACCTCTTTAATTCGAAACATAAGGAAATTCTCTATTAGCCATCTTCAACTCACCACCTCCACCCCACATCCCCTTACCCCCATTTTGAGATAAATTATTCAGACATCTCCCAATCTCTGATTTTCTTATTATCACATAAAAACATGTCTGTCCTGAACTTTCTCTCCCTTAATACATTCTGAGATTTTTCTTTTGTACTACTGCTACTGTTTTAGTATCTACTTCTTTTCCTGATGCTTCCTTTTCTAAAGATTCCTTAAGCATTCCTACCATCTGCTATTCCTGCAATCAGTCTCCCACTTAAACAAAAAAAAAGAATAGTATAGCACAGGAACTGGCCCTTTGGCCCACCAAGCCTGCACCAACACATGACTCTTTCTAAACTAAATATCCCCTGCCTCTACGCATTGTGTATCCCTCTAATCCCTGCCTATTCATGTAACTGTCAAATGTCTCTTAAACATTGTTATTGATCTGCCTTCACCACTCCTCTGGCCATGCATTCCAGGCACTTACCATATTCTGTGTAAAAGATTTGCCTCTCACATCTGCATTAAACTTATCCCCTTTTACCTTAAACCTACGTCACCTATTAATTGATATTTCTACCCTGGGAAAAAACTCCAACTATCCATTCTATCTGTGTCTCTTATAATTATGTAAACTTCTATCAGGTCAATCTCAGCTTCCAACTTCAAATGAAAACAAGCTAAATTTCTCCAATCTCTCCTCATAGTTAATACCCTCCAAACCAAGCAACATTCTGCTAAACTGCTTCTGTACCCTCTCCAAAGCCTTCACATGCTTCTTATACTGTGGTGACCAGAACTGGACACAATATTCCAGTTTGTGGGATATTTGAGGGATCCCTCCAACTTTGAGGGATCTATGCACTTGAACACCAAGATCCCCCTGTTCCTCCATACTGACAAGAATCCTGTCTTTAATCCTATATTCAGCATTCCAGTTTGACCTTCCAAAATGCATCACTTTGCATTTACCCAGGTTGAACTCCATCTGCCATTTCTCAGCCCAGCTCTGCATCCTGTCTGTCTCGCTGCAGCCTGCAATAGCCCTTGATACTATCAACGGCACCTCCAACCTTTGGGTCATTTGCAAATTTACTAACCCACCCCTCAACCTCCTCATTCAAGTCATTTATAAAAACTAGAAAGAGCAGAGGCCCAAGAACAGAGCCCTGCAGGACACCACTCCCCTCCAGACAGAATACTTTCCATCTTACCCCTAACACTAGGGGCAATTTAGCGTGGCCAATTCATCTAACCTGCACATTTTTGGACTGTGGGAGGAAACCAGACCACGCAGAGGAAACCCACGCAGACACGGGGAAAATATGCAAACTCCACACAGTTAGTCGCCTGAGTTGGGAATTGAACCCGGGTCTCAGGCGCTGTGAGGCAGCAATGCTAACCACTGTGCCACCCATTTGTGTCCAGTTCTGGTTGCCCTACTATAGGAAAGATACAGAGGCTTTGGAGAGGGTGCAAAGAAGGTTTACCAGGATGCTGCATGGACTGGAGGGCTTGCTGTATGAAGAAAGGTTGAATAAGCTCAGACTTTTCTCTCTGGAGAGAAGGAGGAAGAGAGGAGACCTGATCAAGATATACAAAATAATGAGAGGAATAGGTAGAGTCAATAGCCAGAGACTTTTCCCCAGGGCAGGATTGACTGGTACAAGATGTCATAGTTTGAAGATATTAGGAGGAAATAATAAAGGAGACATCAGAGGTAGGTTCTTTACGCAGAGAGTTGTGAATGTATGGAACGCATTGTCAGTTGAGGTGGTGGAAGCAGAGTCATTGGGGACATTTAAGTGACTGCTGGACATGCACATGGATAGCAGTGAGCTGAGGGGTGAATAGGTTAAGTTATTATATTTTACATTAGGATTAAGTTTCGGCACAACATCATGGGCCTAAGCGCCTGTTCTGTGCTGTACATTTCTATGTCTATGTCTATGTTAATCACTTTATGTTTTTCCAAATAGTCAAAAATCTTATCCCTTAGAATTCTTTCCAAAACCTTGTTGACCACAGATGTAAGACTGACTGGTCAGTAATTGCCAGGGATTTCCCTATTACCCTTCTTGAAAAGATGAACAACATTCACCGCCCTCCAATCCCCCGGGACGACTCCTGTGGAGAGTGAGGAAGCAAAGATCTTTGCCAGCAGCTTAGCAACTTCCTTTCTCACTTCACGGAGCAGCCTAGGATAAATCTGGTCTAGCCCTGGGGACTTAGCAATCTTAATGTTTGCCAAAATTTCCAGCACATCAACTTCATCAATCTTAATCTGGTCAAGCCCGTATCCCAGCTCCTCAACGTTCTCATTCACAACAAGGTCCCTTTCCTTATGAAAACCAAAGCAAAAAATTTATTTAGGCCTTCCCCTATCTGCTCAGACACCACGCACAAATTCCCTACACTATCCCTGATCGGCCCCACCTTCTCCCTGATCATTCTCTTATTCCTCACATATGAGTAAAATGCCTTTGGGTTCTCCCTAATCCTTCCTGCCAAGCCTTTATCGTGTCCCCTCCTGGCTCTCCTCAGTCCATTTCTGAGCTCCTTTCTAGCAAACCTGTAATCCTCTAAAGCTGTGCTGGATCCTTGCTTCCTCCACCTTATGTGAGCTGCCTTCTTCCTTTTAATGAGAAGCTCCTCTGTTCTCGTCATCCAAGATTCCTTAATTTTACCCCTTCTCAGAGGAACAAATTTGTGCATCGCTTGCAACAATTGCTCCTTAAACAGTCTCCACATGTCTATGGAACAATTGCTCCCATTCTGCACTTCCCAACTCCTGTCTGATAGCATCATAGTTTCCTTTTCCCCAATTAAATATCTTCCCTAGGTAACTGCTCCTTTCCCATTCCAAGGATATGGCAAATGTGAGGCAGTTGTGGTCATTGTCACCAAAGTGTTCTCCCACCGTGAGATCTGACACCTGTGTTGGCTCATTGCCAAGCACCAAATCCAAAATGGCCTCTCCCCTCATCGGCCTGTCTATATACTGGGTAAGGAAACCCTCCGGAACACACATGACAAAAACTTCTCCATCCAAACCATCTGTACTAAGGAGGTTCCAGTCAATATTGGAAAAGTTGAAGTCACCCATAACAACAACATTGCTGCATCTGCATTTTTCCAAAATCTGCCGGCCTATGAGTTCTTCGATCTCCCTACTGCTATTAGGGGGTCTGTAGAAAATCCCCAATGAGGTGACTGCTCCCTTGAATTATAATTATATTTGTCACTTCCTCAAATTACTCAATTAAGTTTGTGAGACACAGCTTCTCCCTCACAAAGCCATGCTGTCTATTGCTAATGAGTCCATAAACAAAGAACAAAGAAGAACTAAGAAAATTTACAGCCCAGGAACAGGCCCTTCAGCCCTCTAAGCCTGAGCCGATCCAAATGTACTGTCTAAACCTGTCGGTCAATTCCTAAGCATTTGTATCCCTCTGCTCCCCACCTACTCATGCATTTATCCAGACGCATCTTAAATGAATCTACCGTGCCTGCCTCTACCACCTCTGCTGGCAACACGTTCCAGACACCTACCACCGTCTGTGTGAAGTACTTGTCGCGTGTATCCCCCTTAAACTTTCCATCTCTCATCTTGAAAGCGTGACCTCTCATTACTGAATCCTTCACCCTGGGAAAATGCTTGTCTCTATCCACCTTGTCTATACCCTTCATGATTTTGTAAACCTCAATCAGGTCCCCCCTCAATCTTCTTTTTTCTAATGAAAATAAACCTAACCTAACTCAACTTTTCTTCATAGCTAGCACTTTCCATACCAGGCAACATCCTCGTAAACTTTCTCTGCACCCTCTCCAAAGCATCCACATCCTTTTGGTAATATGGCGACCAGAACTGTACACAGTATTCTAAATGTGGCCTAACCAATGTCTTGTACAATGTTAACATGACCTGCCAGCTCTTATACTCAATACCTTTTCCAATGAAGGCAAGCATACTATATGCCTTCTTGACCACTCTATCCGCCTGTGCAGCAACCTTCAGGGTACAATGTTCAAATATGAATAAATCCTGTCCTTAAGAATCTTCTCCAATAATTTCCCTATTACTGACAAAATGTCTGGCCTCCTTCCTATCGGAAGGATGTTGTGAAACATGAAAGGGTTCAGAAAAGATTTACAAGGATGTTGCCAGGGTTGGAGGATTTGAGCTATAGGGAGAGGTTGAATAGGCTGGGGTTGTTTTTCCTGGAATGTTGGAGGCTGAAGGCTGACCTTATAGAGGTTTTGAAAATCATGAGGGGCATGGATAGGATAAATAGACAGCATCATGAGAGTTGGGACATCCTTGATTTAGTCAAAAATTCCCCATCCTAAAACGGGTCCCATTTTGGGAATTAGAGTTATATTAATGAAGCATGCCCCTAACTGCAAGACCAAACCGGCCCAATTTGCTCAATATGTCCAAGGGTGATGCAAATGTAAATGCAGTGAAATTCTGGGAGTAGCCTGAATACGAATGGCTTTTGTGACAAGACTGAAGTATGTGCCTATCTGTCTGACGGAAGTCGCATACAATTAAACAATATCAAGAAGCTCGATTATCTTTGTTTAACCCTATGTTTTTGCAATGTTTTCCTCCTGGAGTCACTGACAGGATCCAGACCAATAGTACAAACCAGTCCAGGGATTTCCAGTCGCAAATGAGGTGAGCAGTGGTTTTCTATTGGGATGGCCAGGACTGGACTAAACCCATGATGCAAGTTACAGGTAAAACAAATTATATCCAGTGCCCTCGTGACCCCAAATGCCATATGCCAGTGCTGATAGGGTCGATTGGAACCAGGATAGCCACTGGGGACAGAACCTGCCTCATGTGCCCATCTGACGACCACTGCTGGACAACCTTTTCCCAGGGGGATCCTGAAAATGGGAACATACAGGCCCCAGCATTTCACCCTTGAGACTGACAGCAAGACATCAAAACCCCCAGGGACAAATGCCCGGCCCTTGCATTAACTGTTGAAATGTGGTTTATGGGGAGTAATATGTCTTTAATGTTATCTCGGAACTGACGTTGGGAATCAACATTCTTTCATCCTATCAAAAGGAAAATCTACTAATATACACTGACTCTTCATTGTGCTTTTAATATGACCCACAATTTTGGAGCCTTGTGGGAACTTTGAAGATTTTTATCCCCCAAGGGGGCAGCGTTATAGTAATGCTGTTTTGTCCAATCAATCTGGCAATTATCAAGATGTTTGGCTCATGCTGAGGAAACTGATGCTATTTCTAAAGTAGTGGGCAAATGGATGTAGCTGCCAAGCAGGCAGCCTTACACCCCAAACATCTGATCCCATTGGGTCCCAGCAAAACTCGGTTGGGCACTGTATAAGGACGGGTATGCCAGACCTGGGTAAGATGCAGAAATCACATGGGAAGCCGCTACTGAAGAGCACAAATTATGGCCTCAATAGGTCCTCCCGCGATAAACCAGAATATGGGTGACCCCTCCTAGATTAGTTTGTGTTACTTCTTTGCTGCTGCCTATTTTAATTGATTATTTGTATATTGTATATACTTATATACAAGGAGGAAATGAATTATTCTTTATTACAATGGACAGTCCGCAGCCTCCAACCTTGCAAGGGTGGAGATGATAAAGATCGAACTTGACCTGCTGTGTGGACTTGCCATTGCCAGCATTGATGCACAAGAAGGGCCAGTTAACCTGTGCGATCCTGAGCAAACAAAGACTGTGTACCAACTATGCCAGGGAGATGTCCTTGTGTGCCGAGAGACTGAATGTTAACAAGAATGACTATTGCAGTGGTCAACTGAATGAAAAAGATTGAACAGTTCATTTACAGAACAAGTATAAATGGTCTTTACCCTGTAATGATGTTGTGTGCCAGTTTGATTTCAGTTGTACTATGGATATCCCTGCAAAGCCTTGTCACCTTTCAGATAGATCACGTAGTAAAAGAGACAAAGGGGGGGGATGTTATCCTTCACTAGCAATTTGTTTCTAGAAACCAATAATAAAATATTGAGAGAGGATGAAGTAGTTTGTTACCCCCTTACTTCAGTAAGAGACTCCCTGACCCCTTTTATCCTTCTAAGTCCTAACATGGGGGTATAGAATAGTTGCTGAAAATGTGTTGCTGGAAAAGCGCAGCAGGTCAGGCAGCATCCAAGGAACAGGAGAATCAACGTTCCGGGCATAAGCCCTTCTTCAGAAATGAGGAAAGTGTGTTCAGCAGGCTAAGATAAAAGGTAGGGAGGAGGGACTTGGGAGAGGGGCTTTGGAAATGCGATCGGTGGAGGGAGGTCAAGGTGAGGGTGATAGGCCGGAGTGGGGTGGGGGCAAGAGGTCAGGAAGATGATTGCAGGTTAGGAAGGCGGTGCTGAGTTCAAGGGATTTGACTGAGACAAGGTGGGGGGAGGGGAAATGAGGAAACTGGAGAAATCTGAGTTCATCCCTTGTGGTTGGTGGGTTCCCAGGCAGAAGATGAGGCGCTCTTCCTCCAAATGTCGTGTTGCCATGGTCTGGCGATGGAGGAGTCCAAGGACCTGCATGTCCTTGGTGGGGTGGGAGGGGGAGTTAAAGTGTTGGCTACGGGGTGGTTGGGTTGGTTGGTCCGGGTGTCCCAGAGGTGTTCTCTGAAACGTTCCGCAAGTAGGCGGCCTGTCTCCCCAATATAGAGGAGGCCACATCGGGTGCAGCAGATGCAATAGATAATGTGTGTGGAGGTGCAGGTCAATTTGTGGCGGATATGGAAGTGTCCCTTGGGGCCTTGGAGGGAAGTAAGGGGGGAGGTGTTGGCGCAAGTTTTGCATTTCTTGCGGTTGCAGGGGAAGGTGCCGGGAGTGCCGGTATAGAATAGTTCTAAAGTATTTACAGGATTATGGACTTCCTCCAATAAATCTGCGCTATCCTATCCAAATTGCTGCAATGGTAAGGGATGGGGGTGCACTTATGTAAAAGTGTCTAAAATTATTCCCTATACTATGAGAAAATGTATAAGCCGTTATTGCTTCCCTGAAGGACTTTGCATCTCATGCGTATGCCTTAAGGAGGAATATGTCTCTATTACCACTGGTACTCAAACCCTTTGTGAGGTGGGTAAAAACACTCACCTCCATTATGATACCCCTAATAGCACTAATATTTTCCCAATTATTGGATGGGTAGAACTATTCTGGGATGTCGACCACGTCTCTTATCAAGAGACCCACCTCATTCGACTAAATGATTTTCAGCCTTTACATTCAGGACCAAACTATGTAATCATGGATTACCCAAGTACTCCAGGAAGTCGCAAAGAAAGGCCTGCTTCCTATTGGGAAAGTACCTCCATTATCCATACTAAACCTGGATTTATTTTTTCAATTATAATAAGGCATCTAACTACCTTGTTCTGAATAGAGCAAGTACTCCTCATGCTGTAGGTGTAGGAATACTATTTCCAACTACTGTTCCCTGTCCAGTTACCTGGCAACAAGACTCGAATTCCCTGTTAAATGTTCAGTTTCTACTGATTTTTGTGCAGAATGGAAGAATCTAAAGGCTCTATCAAACAGCAAAACTCACTCATTAGCATATGCAGCTTTTAGTGTTCTTTCCGTAGGAGGGTCTTCAGGAGTTATTAGTTATCAAAACCATAATTATCTCATTGTGGACTCACAATTTGTGAAATGAGCCAACTGCTGCCCTAATAGAAGGGGACATACTTTCAGACTTGCACCTATTTACCCAACAAAACCACTATGCTCTCGATTACATACTTGCGACGGAAGGTGGAGTTTGCACCATAGTCAAAGGAAAGTCCATCATGAGGATCACTAATCTTTTCGAAAACATTACTAGACATATAGATAACATCCACACTTTTGTCAACCAAATGAAAGAAGATGCAGGAAGGGGAGATTGGGATTTTGGCTCTGGTACAACTGGCTAATCAATATGGCTATGTATGCTAATATTGTTTTAGTTGGTCTTCTTGTTGGTATTGCTATTGTTAACTGTATTATTGCTAAAGTATTAGCCTCTATTGACAACATTGGTTCCACCCAGAAAATGCTTCTTCTCCACTTAAATCTAGATGAGGATTGTCTGCGCCTGGTTCCCCTTTGGAGGAAGAGAAAATATTGCAGTCTTTCGCTGCCATCAAATTGGCTGAATATGATCCATGCCTTTATGGTGTGGTCATAGAATGACCAAAGTGGGAATGAGGATCTAAAATTTGAAATTAGGCTGTTGTCAGAAGCAACAAGTATATGTAGATTTTTATTAACCACAAAATGGCTTTTCAATTTAAAATAACACATCAAAATGGCTGCAAGTAATGATTTGGCTCTGTGAACTTGAACTGATCCTTTGCTAAGTTGGTTGTATTTAGAGATAAGAGAAAGCAATGGAGTTTTCATAATATGAATCATAAGACAGTGATTTGGTATTTGAACTAACCTTGAACTGCTCAAATGGGATGGTGTCCCATGTAAATTAAGAACCTTTTCCTGGGGAATACCATTGGATTAACCTGCTGTATATCATGTCACCTTATTATATGTGATTGGTCTTTTCCTGTAATTAAAGCTGTACTATCTCTTAAAAAACATATAAATATTGTGTAATTTTTTAATGTGATTATGCAATTTCACCACGAAACTCAGAAGGTTTAACCTGAGCCAGCATAATATGGTGATGTTGGAGAGAGAGATTGAGATTGTGAATATGACACCGCACGGCTCTGACTGTGGATCTCAGAATACGGCAAGAGCAGCTGTCTGTGCAACGTTGAACATATCGGAGATACATACCTGACGTGTGATGTAAGTGGGATATTTATATAAATTCCAATATCATTTCTTTTAAACTTAGATTTTTGAAGCAGTGACATGAATTTTTCTGTGTGTCTGGAGGGATTAATAACTAACGTGTAAGTTTTTCTGTATTTGACTTGGCACAGAAGTAGCTTCCAGGACTGAAAAGGGCTTTTGTTCACAATAGGAGAGTTTTATGACAGGTCAAGGCAAATCATTGTACAGTAAGTTCTTGGTTTGAAATTTTGAGATTTTGCTCTTTTTGTGTTTAAGGAACTGAAAAGTTGTTTAAAAGAAACATTTTTTAAAAAAAAACTTCTCTTCCGCAGAAGACTTGGTCAAGTTGGATGTGTAAAGCAGTGCTCCTGAGAAAGGGAGAAGTCAGAAATTAGATCACCTTCGAGGAAGGAGCTTCCAGAACTGTTTGGGTAAAACCCTGAAGAGGTTATTTGAAACTGAGAATGTTTAAAGCAAGGTTTATAAAAGTTCCAGGAAGAGGTTCTCAGATTTTCCAGACTGTGAGAGCTGAAACCACAGTTAAATTAAGTTTATCAAGGCTTTACAGAAAGCAATTCTTCCTCTGATGTAAGTACAGTATAAGAGGCTCTTCTGGGTACTGTGCGAGGGAGGGCTTGGTTGTATTTTATCATTTGTTTCAAAACATTAAGTTTGTGCTATATATAGATAGATTGATTGATTTATTCTTTTTTTGGCTTAATATCCTTCTGTTTTATTGTTAAAACTAACCTGCAGCATTGTGTCCTTATATTTGAGTGAAGGACCATCTCGTTAAAACCAAACAAAACAAAGTATGACCTATAAAGCCAAATTTCAGTCTGGGATCTGAATCTTTCAGTAATAACATCAAGTGGGATCGTAACAATTTGGGGCACTTCCTGGGATTTTTAAAAAGACTGGATTTAAGAAGGATCTGTGCCTTCCTTTTGAATGTCATGGTTACAGAATGATGCTGTGACTAAAGTGAAAATTTACGACCCTTCAAGAGGGGCCTCAAAAGCTGTCATGGATAAAAGGCATTCTGTAATGGGATAGAGCAAAAGTTAGCTAAGGCCAAATTAAAAATCTTCATTCCTTCTCAGGTGATCTTTTATGTTATGTTGCCCTGCCCTGGCTTTTCTCAGCTTGAGGATGCCTCACTTATTTGTAATATGAAAATAAACCTAACCTACTCAACCTCTCTTCATAGCAAGCACTTTCCATACCAGGCAACATCCTCGTAAACTTTCTCTGCACCCTCTCCAAAGCATCCACATCCTTTTGGTAATATGGCGACCAGAACTGTACACAGTATTCTAAATGTGGCCTAACCAATGTCTTGTATAATGTTAACATGACCTGCCAGCTCTTATTCTCAATACCCTGTCCAATGAAGGCAAGCATACTATATGCCTGTTCATTTCCCCATCCAGATGCCCTTTAAATGTTGTAATTGTACCAGCCTCCACCACTTCCTCATTCCATACATGTAGCACGCTCTGCGTAAAAACGTCAGATCGATGGGATATGCTGGGGGCTGTTCCCCTGAGAGAAGGGTGAGGATCAGAGAGGGAGAGAGTCAGGGAGAGAGAGAGAGTTGGGTCAGTTGACTAAAAACAAAAGCCATGGTTGCACATTTATTCAATTTCACTTCTTTTCACAGCAGTGAATTCTAATTGGCAGCAGAGTATGGACTGAACATGTTATAATATCTGTACAAATCACCATCCTCCACACTTTCATAACCAAATCACACATACCAATCCGCTCCTTAAGTGGCTTTGTTGTAATGCTTCAACAATCATCTTGACAGAGTTGTTGGGAATTCAAACAAGGTAAAGACTTTAGTTTACTTTATGGGGGACACAGTTCAAGAAAGAGGCTGTTCATCAAGCAACAGTTCCTTAATATTTTAATTCACTTTGTCATATGACCTTAGGCTATACAAGGCAGTTACAGTATCAATGTTTGATTAAAAGAACTAACTCCGTCCCAGATTGGGATAAATGCTTTCCATTGTAGGCTAATCAACTTCCTGTTTTGCCCATGTCCAGTGACCATGCCCTTTGAAACTGCAAACAGGCTCCTATTTACAGTAATTATCGCTCTCTATAATTTTTAAGTTGGATTTTTCACAAACACTGTGATAATTGTGTCTCTTTGTAGAACTAAGTGGTTCATGTCTCCCCTATGTCTGAGCCATTCTGAAGTAAGCTTACATTCAATAATTTTGTTTTAAACCTTAAAGCCTGAATCAGTTGTCATCCGACACCAGTGGGTTTTCAATAGGTGTGCCGCAACAAAGTGAGAAGTGTGCTGTGAAACTTTCAGGAAGCAGTGCTGCTTTATCTGAGCACCAAGGCCTCTTGCATGCTTCTGATCTCATCTGGAGCCTCAGTGTCTTATTGAAGAAAGTATCTGCTAACATTCATCACTGGGCATGGGCAGGAGAAAGGAATTCCTGTCTGTGTGCCATGGGATTCATTGCTTGACTCGTTGAAGTGTGCCTCGATACTGAAAAGATTGGGAAGCATTGTCCTACACCAACCTCTCAAGCTGCTATGTACATACATACACATTTCTAGCTGTTGAATTAATTTCTATACCCATGGGCATTCACAGCTTGCGCACCCCCACACCCTTATCCCTACCCCCTCCATTTTCAGCCACTGGCTGTGCCCAAGGAAGTCATAATCTTTGGTGGTTCTTGTTCCTCATCCTGGATTCTTCTGGTGAGTCAGCAGATTACATTTGTGAGGTCCAATTACTTTGCATAGCTATAGCTCATACCTCCCAAAAAGTCCTACCATCAATGCCAGCAGCAACTCCACAGTCAATAGTGATTTTCAGTGGCACCACCACCAGTACATGGGAAGAAATTCTAATCCAGGGATGAGCATCCAACTTAATACCCTAGTCCCAAATCCTCAGCCACTGCCTTGCAAAATCTAGTTCAGCCTCACATCCTCTACAGGTTGTTCAATTTCTAATTGGATTCACTGATATTGCTTCATTGCTGTCCAGGCCAATCCCTTCATTTTCCATAGACATTCCAGCAGTTTCAGGATTTGTTTCTCCTTGGGAAGTAGGTATCTCAGCCAGTCCTCAGTTAGATTATCAGTTATGTTCATCCACTTCCTATGGTTGTGTTGGGGGAGAGGGGAAAGTTGGGGAGAGGGTTGCGGGGAAGGGAGGGAGAAACGGTGAGGGAAGATGTTAGTCATCACCAAATGTCCAAGCATCTCTGGGATCTGGGTTGAAAGCAGAGACTTGAATTGCTCACTGAGCAATGGATGATACTGTACTGATATTGAGGTTCACTAGACTTCAAGCAGTATTCCTCTCCGACACATTATATCATCACTTTGTGGCAGCACTGGAAATCTCAAGAATATAATTTAAGGTGATAATTAAACCATATATCATTTTCATCCCTATCCCTAAGGGATGTGGGCAGACATTCTCTATTCCCAAGCAGCAAGCCATATGTTTGGGTCAGTCCTTTATTGCTATCTCCTATGATCCTTGTAATTTTAAGTGTTTTGCTGTAACATTTAAATTCACATCAAATGTAAATTCCTTTTGAACAATGCTTTGCTGAATGTCATTTAAAAGTCAACGAGCTTGCTATATTGACGATTTTAATTCATTAGTAAATACAGATTAGCCCTTCGACAAATATATGTTTTAAAATTAATGGTTACAATTGAATCAGTGACTCTAGCGGTGCACAATTGGGCCATGTGTACATGTGCACTCAGTGGAGTTTAGTGGTTTCTCTCAGTCAGGTTACAAATATTAAACAGGTTGTCCAAAATGTGACAATACTCATAGTGGTTAGACAGGTTGACAGCTTGAGTAATATTTAATCTGACACAAGTGTAGCTATAATTAAGAATATAAAATCGAATGTGCAGGGGAGGATACTGTCGTCAGATTTAAACATATCAGCTTAAGTATAAAAGAAACCTTCATTGCTGCACTTTGGAACACTCAGACACTGCAATTCCCGATTCCCAGCTGTCCTGAGCTACTCCTTAGCCATTTGAGTTTGTTAGCCGTGACAGTTATTCTCCACACTCATGATTGCAAGCTTTGTTCAAGTTCCTATAGAACAGGCCTAGTTGGGTCCCCTGGCAAGCCACTTGGTTCCTGTGCAATCACAAATTCCAAACGTATTACTAATACTGCTATTTCCTGATTCTGTGAAGAGAGAACATAGCAGACACCAGTCATAGAGTCATAGATTCATAAAGATGTACAGCACAGAAACAGACCCTTTGGTCCAAGTCATCCATGCTAACCAGATATCCTAACCTAGTCTAGTCCCTTTTGTTAGTACTTGGCCCATATCCCTCTAAGCCCTTCTTCCTACACACATACACATCCCCAGATGCTTTTTAAATGTTGTAATCGTACCAACGTCCATCACTTCCTCTGGCAGTTCATTCCATACACGCAAGTTCTGGACTCTGCCACCCCAGGGAAAAGACCTTGTCTATTTACCCTATCCATGTCCTTCATGATTTTATAAACCTCTATAAGGTCACCCCTCAGCCTCTGAGTTCTTATTTTTCTTTACACTCCTTGATCTGTGTACAGTGTTTCCACTGGTCTTTGCTTCCCACCCACACATGGACGTGTTACTGGTTATCATAAATCTGTAAGTTCTATGCCCTAGCTGAATGCTAAGCCAGGTTTTGTAAGTAGGACCCTTTATACAGTTCAAACTTTAATGATCATTGAATCTTCACTTTGACTATTGCAACTTCCTTCTGTCCCTCAGAGATTTTAAAGTACCCTTTCATGTTGAAGAAACATTCCAAACACAATCCTAATATGCATGTGTATGTTGATTCTTTTACCCCTGTTGCTCCCCTCCCCCAACCTTTTTAGAGGTTAAACTGGCACGATAGATTCTGAGATTTTTAGCTTAAACTGGCTTTTGAAATCATTATGTGGGATATTACAATTTCAAGGTAATTGGTTTGTTTAAAGTGCAAGTTGTTGAATCAGACTCCAGATCGCTAAAGATAAACCTGCCCAACACGTCCGGCACATAATTCAAATGGGCAGTGCAACATCCCGGGATCTGTTTGCCCTTTGTTGTATGATCTTGTCACCAGAAAAAGTCACTAAGTGGCAGGAACAAATGGGCGAGAGTGACAGAAAGGGACCGGTCCATACTTATGATGATTTAAGCGACAGATTCAAAGAGAACAATATGACTCTCACTATGCTTTCAGTGTTGCCCATGACTATGGCACCTTTTGGGAGCATAAGGGATTTTTAACCTCTACGGGTAACCCATTAGTAATGCTGTTTTTGTGCATAACCTCCTGCAGGCCTCACAGTTACCATCCAGCCTAGTGGTGATCAAATGTTCAGCTCACACTGTTGCTGCTGACAGAATCTCCAAGGGTAACGCGCAAGT
>NC_057721.1:55073933-55118036 GCF_004010195.1 Chiloscyllium plagiosum | reverse complement strand
GGACTAACATGTGGTGAAAAATTGGATTAGTAATGATTATATTTACTAGAGTTTAAAAGAATGAAGGGGGATCTCAGAGAAAATGATAAAATTCTAAAAGGATTAGACAAGGTAGATGTAGAAAGGATGTTCTCTATGACTGGAGAATCCAGAACCAGGGTCATGGTCTAAGGATATGGGATAGGTTTGTCAGGACTGAGCTGAAGTGGAATATATTCACCCAGAGAGTGGTGAGCCAATGGAATTTTCTGCCTAAGGGAATTGTTGGGGAAAAACATTGAAGACTTTCAAGAAATATACAGATATAGTTTTTAGGACTAAATGAATCAACGGGTCAGGTGTACCCCTAGAAGCTAGGGCGGGTGATTGCTGTGCCCCTTGCTGAGATACTTGTATCATTGATAGTCACAGGTGAGGTGCCAGAAGACTGGAGGTTGGCTAACGTGGTGCCACTATTAAAGAAAAATGATAAGGACAAGCCAGGGAACTATAGACCGGTGAGCCTGACTTTAGTATTGGGCAGGTTGTTGGAGGGAATCCTGAGGGACTGGATTTACATGTATTTGGAAAGGCAAGGACTGATTAGGAATAGTCAGTATGGCTTTGTGTGTGGGAAATCATGTCTCACAAACTTGATTGAGTTTTTTGACGAAGTAACAAAGAGGATTGATGAGAGCAGAGCGGTAGACGTGATCCATATGGATTTCAGTAAGGCAATTGATCAGGTTCCTCATGGGAGACTGGTTAGCAAGGTTAGCTGTCATGAAATTTAGGGAGAACTAGCCATTTGGATAGAGAACTGGCTTGAAGGTAGAAGACAGAGGGTGGTGGTGGAGGGTTGTTTTTCAGACTGGAGGCCTGTGACCAGTGGAGTGCCACAAGGATTGGTGCTGGGTCTGCTGCTTTTTGACATTTATATAAATAATTTGGATGTGAACTTAAGAGGTATAGTTAGTAAGTTTGCAGATGACACCAAAATTGGAGATGTAGTGGACAGTGAAGAATGTTACCTCAGGTTACAACGGGATCTTGATCAGATGTGCCAATGGGCTGAGGAGTGACAGATGGAGTTTAGATAACTGCGAGGTGCTGCATTTTGGAAAACCAAATCAGAGCAGGACTTATACACTTAATGGTAAGGTCCTGGGGAGTGTTACTGAACAAAGATACCTTGGAGTGCAGGTTCATAATTCCTTGAAAGTAGAGTCACAATTACATTGGACAGTGAAGAAGGCATTTGGTATGCTTTCCTTTATTGGTCAGAGTATTGAGTATCGGAGTTGTGTGTAATTCTGGCTTCCTTCCCATTGGAAGGATGTTGTGAAACTTGAAAGGGTTCAGAAAAGATTTACAAGGATGTTGCCAGGGTTGGAGGATTTGTGCTATAGGGAGAGGCTTAATAGGCTGGGGCTATTTTGCCTGGAGCGTTGGAGGCTGAGGGGTGACCTTATAGAACACAGAACATAGAACATAGAACAATACAGCGCAGAACAGGCCCTTCGGCCCTCGATGTTGCGCCGACCTGTGAACTATTCTCAGCTCGTCCCTCTACACTATCCCAAAATCATCCATGTGCTTATCTAAGGATTGTTTAAATCTCCCTAATGTGGCTGAGTTGACTACCTTAGCAGGTAGGGCATTCTACGCCCTTACCACTCTCCGAGTAAAGAACCTGCCTCTGACATTTGTCTTAAATCTATCAACCCTCAATTTGCAGTTGTGCCCTCTCATACAAGCTGATGTCATCATCCTAGGAAAAAGACTTTCACTGTCTACCCTATCTAATCTTCTGATCATCTTGTATGTCTCTATCAAATCACCCCTTAGCCTTCTTCTTTCCAATGAGAACAGAGGTTTATAAAATCATGAGGGGCATGGATAGGATAAATAGACAAAGTCTTTCCCCTGGGGTGGGGGAGTCCAGAACTAGAGGGCATAGGTTTAGTGTGAGAGGGGAAAGACATAAAAGGGACCTAAGGAGCAACATTTTCATACAGAGGGTGGTCCGTGTATGGAATGAGCTACCAGAGGAAGTGGTGGAGGCTGGTACAATTACAGCATTTAAAAGGCATCCGGATGGGTATATGAATAGGAAGAGTTTAGAAGGATATGGGACAAGTGCTGGCAAATGGGACTAGAATAGGATAGGATATCTGGTTGACATGGACGAGTTGGACTGAAGGGTCTGTTTCTGTGCTGTATATCTTTATGACTTAATGACACTATATGTGGAGAAAGCAGGTACAGGGCATGAATTAGATGATGAGCCATGATCATGTGAATGATATACTCACTCGAAGGGCTGAATGACCTGTTCCTGTTCCAATATTTTATTTTACTGACATCTCATTGCCTGTTGTATGGACAACAGTCACAGGCAGCTTGTGTCCATGGACATTGATATCTGATTTGTCCCAGGCTCATCACTTCAATATAGCACTTTTCTCATCTACTTACAGTACATTTCTACTCCTTAATGCTGCACTTTGTACTTTAATGGCAATGCTGTGGCAAGGACACTCTGTGTGCAGGGACAAGCATCACTTTATTGACTGGACCAAAGAGCATCTCAGGGCTGTTCACCCACTCTCTAAGTGCATACTCACATTGCATCTACCTGGTTCCCCACTGAAAATGTTGGCAATATAATTTAAATTGTTTCTGTAGGTTTGAAGAATGGGATAGCTGAAGACATTAAGGACTGCAGATGCTGGAAGCCAGAGCCAAGAGATGTGAAGCTGGAAGAGCACAGCAGGTCAGACAGTATCTGAGGAGCAAGAAAGTCAAAGATTCAGGTGGAAACCCTTTGCCAATCCTGATGAAGGATTTTGGCCCGAAACGTTGACTTTCCTGCTCCTTGGATTCTGCCTGATCTGCTGTACTTTTCCAACTTCACATCTATTGACTCTTGCTGAAAGTACTTTTGGGTGATCTCCTGTTGTGTCATTATTACAATGACTAACCTATGATGTATTTATTTTTACAGTGGTGTCAATATCAAGCAGTCCATACCACCCATAACACCAGGGTACATAACGGTGGAGCCCTCATCTCAATCAGGTAAGATAATTAGATTTAAGACCATAAAACATAGGAGCAGAAATGAGGCCATTCAGCCCATTGAGTCTGCTCCACCATTCAATCATCGCTGATAAGTTTCTTAAACCTATTTTCTTTCTTTCTTCCCATAAACTTTGATTTCCTTGACAATAAAGTAACTATCTATCTCAGTCTTAAATATACTCAATGGCCTGGCCTCCACAGCCTTCTGTGGCAGGAAATTCCAGAGATTCACCACTCTCTGGCTGAAGGTGTTTGAAGAAGTTTCTCTTTAACTCCATTCTCAAAGATCTTCCCTTTGTTCTAAGGCTCTGCCCTCGGGTCCTAGTCTCTCCTACCAATGCAAACATCTTTCCAACATCTACTGTGTTCAGGCCTTTCAGTATTCTGTATGTTTCACTTAAATCCCACCACCCCCCCCCCCACCCCCATCCTTCTAAACTCCACTGAGTATAAACCCAGAGCTCTCAAACGTTCCTCACATGTTGAACTTTTCATTACTGGGATCATTCTTGTGAATCTCCTCTGAACACGCTCCAGGCCAAGTCCATCCTTCCTAAGATAATGGGGCCCAAAGCTGCACATGATACTCCAAATGTGGCCTGACCAGAGCCTTATAGAGGCTCAGAAGTACATCTCTGCTTTTATATTCAAGTCCTCTCAAAATAATTGCCATCATTGCATTTGCCTTCCTAATGAATGACTCAACCTGCAAGTCTACCTTGAGAGAGTCCTGGGCAAGAACTTCCAAGTCTCTTTACACTTCAGACTTCTGAATTATCTTCCCATTCAGAAAATTGTCCATGCCTCTATTCTTCCTACCAAAGTGCACGTCCTTCCACTTTCCCATGTTGTACTCCATCTGCCATTTCTTTATCCTTTTCCTAACCTGTCCAAATCCTTCTGCAGCTCCCAAATCATCCCCTTGCAGCAACCTCTCTGTGATGCCCAACACATCATATCTGACATTTTTGATCTGCGCCACAAGCTCATTTACCTTATTTCTTATGCTGCGTGCATTCAATGATAATACCTTCAGTCCTGTTTTAACCATCCCTCTTATCATTGTCATTCATTTGTCCACTGTACTTGAAGTTTGATTGTTAACCCTTTCCATACACTCTGTCCTATTAGTGTCTGTGCTGGAGATTTTAATAACCTCTCCCATGCATTGCACTCTTATCTCCTTTTTTTTGGGGTTTCTAATTACCCCTATAACTGGCTATTATGTTGGAGGCTTGGTATATGAGAGTAAACATGAATTAGGAGAATGCTAGCATTATCCCTTACTGTAAATAGGCAAGAATTTGTAACTTTTTGAAATAAAGTGTAATTTAGTTTCCCATGTATATTCTTAAGTTTTTGCTTATTTACAGTAAGTCTTTTTTTATTTACAGTAAGTAGGACTTAAACAGCATAAATATATGATCTCAGTACAGCCAGGTCTGACTAATCCTCATCCAAAATGTTTAACATGAAGCATTTATTAATGTCCATGCTATTTTACATTATGTGGGATGGTGAAGACTTGATTATTTTGATAAGTTTTATATATTTCAATTTCTGGTATGAAAATGAGATTTAAAAAAGAATCCCTTTAGTCCTCAGACAGTCTGAACTATAAGTTTCCCTTTTCAAAGATTTTGTTACGCATCTCTGCAACAAGTGCCTAGCTCAGAGGCAAGGACACTACCTTTGCACCACATGAACATCCCAATGATAACATTTTAATTTATTTTAATACCCAGAAATACTCTTTCACACAAGTGAACTATTTTTCCATCACTAAACCACTCATGGTATTTGTTTTTCCATTATTTAACCACCACCAGTAAATCATCCATGTTTTCCAATTGATTACCTTATGTGCAATGTTCATTAAGGACAATGAACTACGACATTTCATTCTATGTCATCAGACTTGGAACAGCTAAACTTTCATTCCAACTTTAGAGGGATTGTAATATAAGAGCTGGAGCTGACCAGCCGTTCATTAGCTTTCTTTTAACTGAAGCCAGGGACTCTCCTATTAAGAAAATTATAAACTAATTATAATGGTTGCTGTGTTTTCCGGATCCAGATCTTAAACCAGTTAAAATTTAATGTTATGCTGACATTATAGCCTGGATGAGATACACGTCACAGACAGATTACTGGCCATTATTGCATTGGGAACATACACTCCATATATTAATATAGCCATTTTCATAACCACTAAATGCCAAAGCTGTGTAGGTTAGGTGAATTGACGATGCTAAATTGCCCATAATGTTCAAGGATGTGTAGGTTAAGTGCATTAGTCAGGGGATAAATGTAGAGTAATGGGGAATGAGTTTGGGTGGGATACTTTTCGGAGGGTGAGTGTGGACTTGTTGGGCTGAAGGGCCTGTTTCTACACTGTTGGGATTCCATGATTCAAAGTGCTGTACAGCTAATGAAGTACTTCTATAGAAACATCATCACTTGTATCCAAGTGCTGTCTTCAATAGGAAGTAAAATGAGATGAAGAGTAAATGGGCTGTCTATCCACGACCTTCAGTTTAACACTCTCACTGAAGATGAACATTCAGATAATCCAGGCGGGGATGATGTAATCCAACTGCATTAAGATCTACACCCTCTTTGTGTTCATGCTGACAAGTTTCACCACTATATCACAATGTTTCTCATGTTGTGGAGCATTTTTCACAGCATTTGATACTAGAATTGTACTGCTCGACATGGAGGGTTGGTTTTGCTGATTAATAAACATGACAACAATCTTTGAATAAAATAAAACAATTTAAATTCAGGATTTGTTATAATTTGTGCTTTCTATATATATATCTGCTCCTAGTGTGTGCTCTTTGAAACCAAATGGAGAATCCCACCATTTGATTGAGAAAAATATAATAATGTTGGGCTCAGACTTTGTTCCATTTCCCTGCACTATCTCTGCTATGAAATAGGCATAGACATTGTATGGACAAAGGATAGAGAATAGGCAGCTTACCTGCAATCATCTGTTTCTGTCCCTGCAACAAATGATAGTATTCCCAAAGTATCTGTGTCTCAGGAGCAGGAATGAGGGATCTCAGCAGGCCAATAGCATAGCTCCTGCCAATAATCCCTCTGTAGTTCAGGAAGGGGCCTGCACTATAAAATAAATGGAGGACTGAATCGTGCCTTGCTTTTGGCTGTCAGTTTTGTTCAGCTTCTCAGAATGTTTTCTCCTCTCGGTTGAGTGAGGTATTCCTGTTCATCTGACCAAACTTGCCTCATTTATTACCTGCCCTGTATCTGTGACATCTCTCTCATCTGATTCCCATTCTACTACTCGCTGTACCCAGAACAACATGTTACTGCCAGGATACCCCACAATGGACTGGAATCCCTCGGGATAGCACTATCTTTAACAGACATTTATGCACCAGACAAGTGGTTTCAGTCTGGTGTCTTCCTGCAGTTTTTGATGTTGGCCACAGACATGGCAGAAAAGGGAAAACTGGCACTTCACTTTATGGACGTGGAATTGGAGGTCCTGGTTGTTGCCGTGGTGAGGAGGTGGGCTGTCCTCTTGCCCAAGGACTTGCAAAAGAGGTCACAACACCAGACATTGCAGTCTGCTCCAAATCGCCACCTAGCTCATTGTAGTCTCAACCACCTGGAGGAATGTACAGCAAATAGGAAGAAAGTCAGTGACCTTCTCCACTGCTCCATCTTCTCTCCATGCACTCACTCTATATCTGCTATTGTACTCAACTCCCATCAAAACACTAATACCCTCTCTAATACCCACAACATCCTCTTCTAGTCATTCTCACCCATCTCAACCGTGGCACCGCTAACTCTGCTTGTTCTCTACACTCCTTACTCACTCACGAGATGCCTCCCAATTTGCAACAAAAGTGCAACTCATTTTCCTCACGTGTAATACCTAACCCCCTCTCATTCTGTAAGGAAAACAGCCCAGAATAGGTATAGTCAAGATAAGACAATCAGACCATAAGAAATAGGAACAACAGTGAATTTCACAACTGATCTTGGAGGAACCTGTTTGGGAAAGGTCATAGCACAGAAGGAGATAAGTGGATTTTAAGTGCGGCCTTAAAATAAGTCTGCAGTGAGTAGAGTGGGTTCTTTCTTGTTTATATGTTTTATTGAGCTATGTCCCTTGATTAAACTTAAAATATAATTATTTAAACTTAAAATATAATTATTTATATTAATTTAACCTGGAGCAGTGTTTTGTAGAGCAATAAGACAGTGCTATTTTCTGGGTCTGTAGATTGAAAGAAGCAAAAATGGCCTTTAGTAGAGTGATGTGCTTTTCTTGTCAGATGTGGGAGTTCAGGGAGAGTTTACGTGTTCCTGAGGACTATTTCTGCAATAAATGCTGTTGATTGCGAATCCTATCAGATTGAATGGATCGGTTGGAGAGACAGGTAGAGGCAATGACAATTTACTAGAGCAAGGGCATGTGATGGATGGCAGTTATAGGAAGGAGGGGGAAGTCTCAGATACAGTCACAGAGGTGAGTTAACTCTAGGAAAGGTAAAAGAGGTAGGTAGGGAGTGCAGGAGTCTTCTGTGGCTATCCCCATTTCAAACAAGTAAGCTGCTTTGGAAAATGTAGGGTGTGTTGGACACTCTGGGGTACGTAGCAGAAACAACCAAGTTTCTGGTATTGAGATTGGCTCTAATGGAATGAGAGATATGTTGAGTTCCAAGTGATCAATTGTGTTAGGCGACTCTCTAGTCCGAAGTACAGACAGACATTCCTGTGGCTAGCAGTGAAAAATCAGAATGGTGTGTTGCTTCCCTGGTGCCAGGATCAAGGATGTCTCAGCGAGGGTGCAGAATGTTCTCAAGGGAGAGAGGGACCAGAAGGAGGTCATCGTACACCTTGAAACCAATGACATAGGAAGGGAAAAGATTGAGATTCTGAAGGGAGATGACAGAGTAAGGCAGGAATTTAAAAAGGAGGCCCTCAAGGGTAGTAATATCTGGATTACTCCCAGTGCTACGAGCTAGTGAGGGCAGGAATAGGAGGATAGAGCAGATGAATGCATGGCTGAGGAGTTGTGTATGGGAGAAGGATTCACATTTTTGGGTCATTGGAAACTGTTTTGGGGTAGAAGTGACCTGTACAAGAAGGACGGATTGCTCCTAATTTGGAAGGGGACTAATATACTGGCAGGGAGTTTTGCTAGAGCTGCTCAGGAGGATTTAAACTAGTAAGGTCAGGGGGTGGGACCCAGGGAGATAGTGAGGAAAGATTTCAATCTGAGACTGGTACAATTGAGAACAAAGGCAAGTCAAACAGTCAGGGCAGGGAGGGACAAAGCAGCGAACAAGGTAGGACTGATCAATTAAACTGCATTTATTTCAATGCAAGAGGTCTAACAGGGAAGGCAGATGAACTCAGGGCATGGTTAGGAACATGGGACTGGGATATCATAGCAATTACACAAACGTGGCGCAGAGATGGATAGGACTGGCAGCTTAGTGATCCAGAATAAAAATGCTACAAGAAGGACAGAAAGGGAGGCAAGAGAGGAGGAAGAGTGGCGTTTTTGATAAGGGATAGCATTATTGCTGTACTTAGGGATTATCTTCCCGGATACACATCCAGGGAAGTTATTTGGGTGGAACTGAGAAGTAATAAAGGGATGATCACCTTATTGGGATTGTATTATAGACCTCCTAATAGTCAGAGGGAAAGTGAGGAGCAAATTTGTAAGGAGATCTCAGTTATCTGTAAGAATAATGAGGTGATTATGGTAGGCAATTTTAACTTTCCAAACATTGACTGGGACTGCCATAGTGTCAAGGGTTTAGATGGAGAGGAATTTGTTAAGTGTCCACAATAAACTTTTCTGATTCAGTATGTGGATTTACCTACTAGAGAAGGTGCAAACTTGACCTACTCTTGGGAAATAAGGCAGTGCAGGTGACTGAGGTGTCAGTGGGGGAGCACTTTGGGGCCAGCGACCATAATTCTGTTAGATTTAAAATAGTGATGGAAAAGGACAGACCAGATCTAAAAGTTAAAGTTCTAAATTGGAGGAAGGCCAATTTTGATGGTATTAGGCAAGAACTCTCGAAAGCTGATTGGAGGCAGATGTTCACAGGTAAAGGGATGGCTGGAAAATGGGAAGCCTTCAGAAATGAGATAACGAGAGTCCAGAGAAAGTATATTCCTGGTGGGGTGAAAGGAAAGGCTGGTAGGTATAGGGAATGCTGGATGACTAAAGAAATTGAGGGTTTGGTTAAGAAAAAGACGGAAGCATATGTCAGGTATAGACAAGATAGATCAACTGAATCCTTGGAAGAGTATAAAGGCAGTAGAAGTATACTTAGGATGGAAATCAGGAGGGCATAAAGGGGACATGAGATAGCTTTGGCAAATAGAGTTAAGGGGAATCCAAAGGGTTTTTACAAATACATTAAGGACAAAAGGGTAACTAGGGAGAGAACAGGGTCCCTGAAAGATCAGCAAGGCAGACTTTGTGTGGAGCCGCTGAAAAGGGGGGAGATAATAAACAAGTATTTTGCATCAATATTTATTGTGGAAAAACAGATTGAAGATATAGACTGTAGGGAAATTAATGGTGACATTTTGAAAAATGTCCATATTTCAGAGGAGGAAGTGCTGGATATTTTGAAATGCATAAAAGTGGATAAATCCCCAGGACCTGATCAGGTGTACCCTAGAACTCTGAGGGAAGCTGGGTAAGTAATTCAGGGGTCTCTTGCTGAGATATTTGTATCATCGATAGTCACAACTGAGGTGCCAGAAGACTGGAGGTTGGCTAATGTAGTGCCACTGTTGAGGAAAGGTGGTAAGGACAAGCCAGGGAACTATAGACCAGTGAGCCTGATGTTGGTGGTGAGGAAGTTGTTGGAGGGAATCCTGAGGGACAGGATGTGCATGTACTTGGAAAGTCAGGGACTGATTAGGAATAGTCAACATTGCGTGGGAAATCATGTATCACAAATTTGATTGAGTTTTTTGAAGAAGTAACGAAGAGGATTGATGAGAGCAGAGCAATAGATGTGATCTATATGGATTTCAGTAAGGCATTTGACAAGGTTCCCCATGGAAGACTGGTGAGCAAGGTTAAATTTCATGGAATACAAGGAGAATTCACCATTTGGATGTAGAACTGGCTCAAAAGTAGAAGACAGAGGGTGGTGGTGGAGGTTGTTTTTCAGACTGGAGGCCTGTGACCAGTGGAGTGCCACAAGGATCGGTGCTGGGCCCTCTACTTTTTATCATTTACATAAATGATTTTGGATGTGAAAATAAGAGGTATAGTTAGTAAGTTTGCAGATAACACCAAAATTGGAGGTGTAGTGGACAGCGAAGAAGGTTACCTCAGATTACAACAGGATCTGGACCAGATGGGCCAATGGGCCGAGAAGTTGCAGATGGAGTTTAATTCAGATAAATGCGAAGTGCTGCATTGTGCAGGTTCATAGCTCCTTGAAAGTGGAGTCGCAGATAGATAGGATAGTGAAGAAGGCATTTGGTGCTTTCCTTTATTGGTCAAAGTATTGAGTGCAGGAGTTGGGAGGTCATGTTGCGGTTGTACAGGACATTGGTTAGGCCACTGTTCAATATTGTGTGCAATTCTGGTCTCCTTCCTATTGGAAAGATGTTGGGAAATTTGAAAGGCTTCAGAAAAGGTCTACAAGGATGTTGCCAGGGTTGGAGGATTTGAGCAATAGGGAGAGGCTGAACAGGCTGGGGCTGTTTTCCCTGGAGCATCGGAGGCTGAGGGTTGACCTTATAGAGGTTTACAAAATTATGAGGGGCATGGATAGGGTAAATAGGCAAAGCCTTTTCCCTGGGGTCAGGGAATGCAGAACTAGAGGGCATAGGTTTAGGGTGAGAGGGGAAAGATATAAAAGAGACCTATGGGGCAACGTTTTCACACAGACGGTGGTACGTGTATGGAATGAGCTGCCAGAGGAAGTTGTGGAGGTTGGTACAATTGCAACATTTAAAAGGCATTTGGATGGGTATATGAATAGGAAGGATTTGGAGGGATATGGGCTGGGTGCTGGCAGGTGGGGGGAGTTTAGGTTAGGATATCTGGTCGGCATGGATGAGTTGGACCGAAGGGTCTGTTTCCATGCTGTACATCTCCATGACTCATGAGTAGGCCATTTGGGCCCTCAGGCCTATTCTGCCATTCATTTGGATCATGGCTGATCCAACATTCCTTCCATCCACTTTTCTGTCCTCTCCCTATAAACCTTGATTCCCTTAATGATCAAGAATCTAACTTAGCCCCCACTACACCCTGTGGCAAAGGGTTCCAAAGATTCACAATTCTCCCAGAGAAAGAATTCTGTCTCATCTCAGCCTTAAATTAGCACCCCTTTATTCTGAAACTATGCCCTCTGTTCCTAGACTGTCCCATGAAAGGAAATATCCTGTCTGTGTTTAGATTTGTATTTTAGATTCCCTACAGTGTGGAAACAGGTCCTTCAGTCCAACAAGTCCACACCGACCCTCTGAAGAGTAACCCACCCAGACTCATTTCCCTCTGACTAATGCACTGAACACTATGGGCAATTTAACATGGCCAATTTACCTGACCTGCACATCTTTGGACTGTGGGAGGAAACCGGAACACCCGGAGGAAACCCACACATATACGGGGAGAATGTGCAAACTCCACACAGTCGGTCGCCCGAGACTGGAAGTGGACCTTGGACCCTGGTATTGTGAGGCAGCAGTGCTAACCACTGAGCCACTGTGCCGCACTTAATATTGTCAAGCCACTTAAAAATCCTTTATGCTTCAATGGGATCACTTTTCATTCTTCTAAACTCCAGTGAGTAGAGCTCCAACCTATTTAGCTTTAGCTCATAAGACAATCTCTCCACACCAGGGATCATCCTAGTGAACTTTCTCTGAATTGCCTCCAATGAAATAATATCTTTGCTTAAATAAGGGGATTAATACTGCTCACAGTACACCTGATGTGGTCTCACAAGCACCTTGTACGTTGTGGGAAGACTTCCCTACTCTTATACTCCAATCCCCTTGAAATAAGAACCAACATTTCATTAGCCTTCCTGATTATTTGCTGAACCTGTGTGTTAGCTTTCTGTGTTTCATGCACAATACCCCAAGTCCCATGGATCTGGGACAGCATGGAGACTAATCCCAATGGACTCCCCACGGAAAATAAAATGCGGCAAGACAATGCAATTCAGAGATGCTGTGAATGTCCAGGTAGGTTGAATGATCACTCAGAGAGCAAGCAAACAAACCAGAGATGGAGCATGGTTCGCTCCATGAGCTCGGTGCTTATTTCTGAGCAAACAGCATCCTGTTTTGCAACACTTCAATCATAGTCACTGTATTCCTCTGAGGTGCAGCACTGGATCAAAGAAACATAGTGTAAATGGATCAAAGATGTGCCTTGAGGGTTCTTGGAGGCTGGTGCATGTTGGATGCCAATGTCTGTGCCAAGGGGCACAGGTGCTGTTGCCCATGGAGTGTGCCTTGAGTTGGTAGTGCCTGGTGTCCAATATGGAGCAAACATCGAGCTGAAGTTGCCAGCTGCCTGCTCCGAACTCCATGCTGAAGACTTGCCTCATCAATTTTACTTGTTCCATGTGATAAGATATAAACTTGCACATTAGCAGGGTGTAATCTGCAGTTGATAAGGTCATTAAAAGGCAATAGTCCCCTTTAATAGACAACCTCTCACTACTGAGCGAGAAACTTGTTTTGACATCTGACAGATGCTTGAAAGAATGCAGCAGCCGCTGCCGATGTTGAGGTCGACCTCGCTGGACTTTTCATGATTCTGCCACAGTTTTCATCAGAGCCCATGCATTTCAGCCTCCTTTAAGATTCGACCTAAAGACTGCAATTTCAGTTATGGATTTTACTGAACATTTAGAATCTGTTCCTACTGTTCTCAAATTAAATATTTATGTCATGAGAATGCTGAATACAGCTTCAGCTGTCACATATTCTGAGGTTACACAAAATGGTGCAACATGTCCACTCTGTAGTTCTGGATTCAAAAAATAATTAACTGAAAGCCATTCAAGAAATAGTTCATATTGCTTAGATTCATAAATAAAGGTAATAGATATAATATGCCATGTCTTGCTTAATCTTTATTGCTCGTGTAGTGCAAGGTGTTTGGACTGGACTTAACATTGAGTTCTGGATTAGTGGTGCTAGAAAAGCACAGCAGTCGGACAGCATCATTTCAAATAATCTCCTTTCCCTTCCTCCAACTCCCTTCCCAGACCCTCCCCCCTCCCTTCCACTGCTCCTTGCCACCAACCAGATTAATTCCTCTCATTGACTAAGCAGATTGTTCCCTCTATCTGTCTTCACTTATCCCCAGTTCACCACCCTGCCCCCTCCACCCACTTTTTCTACAGAGACCCTACACCCACCCCAGACCCGAAACATTGATATCTGCACCTCCTGATGCTGCCTGGCTTGCTGTGTTCTTCCAGCCTCCTGCTTGTCTACAACTAATCCAAAGGAGCCAATAGTTAAATGTCAGGAGTGGTTTCTTAGTTTCATCTATACTTTGCTTTATTCATCATCATTTCTGGTCAAAGACAAATGGTCTAGTTGACAGCCATGTTTACTGGATGTGATATTTAATGAAACATGATTATGTTCTTTAAATGAATCCTATTTAATGGTTCCATTATCATGATAACAGAGGTTTAGAGGTGGGATCTCCTGATCATGATAGTTCAGTGGCACACCAGCTGGTGCATTTACCCATCGACACAGACTTGTTCAGAATATTATTTAGATTATTTTTCTTCTTGTACTTGTGTACTTCTTGTAGCAACAGCTAATGGCCCTGGGAGGATTGTCATTATCTTGATAACAAGTGAGAAATGTGTTGACAATTGAAGATATAGCACATCATCTAGCTGTTCCTTGTTTCTTTTTATTTTCAGCTCCAGGTCTTGGAGAATGTATCCGGAGACAGCCCCTGGTATCACCGTCTGGTTTTTATTACAAGGACCAGTGGATGTCAACGATCTGCAATATTCACCGCTTTGACACTCCTGCAAAAATTAAAGAATGCCTCCAAAGAAAAATTGTCTACCTTCCTGGAGATTCCACCATGTGACAGTGGTTTGAATACTTGACTCAGTTTGTGCCAGGTGAGGTCATGTCTCTTGTCCGTTTGCTGTGTACAGTTAGTATCCAAAATCTAGCATTATTGGGATTGAAACTGTGCTGCTTTTCACATTCTCCCAGATTTTGATCAGATAATCAGTAAAACCAGGCCAGTAATTAGGAGTATGTTATTACTGTCATGTTTTATTCCTTTTTTCTTCATTTTTCCTGAAGAAAGTTCAACTACTTAGTTGACAGCCATGTTTAGTAGGAGAAAGTGAGGACTGCAGATGCTGGAGATCAGAGCTGAAAATGTGTTGCTAGAAAAGCGCAGCAGGTCAGGCAGCATCCAAGGAGCAGAAGAATTGATGTTTTGGGCATAGGCCCTTCTTCAGGATTCCTGAAGAAGGGCTCATGCCCGAAACGTCGATTCTCCTGCTCCTTGGATGCTGCCTGACCTGCTGTGCTTTTCCAGCAACACATTTTCAGCCATGTTTAGTAACCTGTGTTACCATTTGCAAGGTATTTGATGTAGTCTCTTCTCATTATCTCAATTTTTCTGTTCTTTCTGAATGTTCCTACTGGAGTTTGAATAATGTATTTTCATGGTGATTTTGCTTTTCTGAGCACAGTAACTTCTGATTTCCCATCTGATCCAGGCTTGATAGCAAAGTGGATTAATTCTATACTGTATGCATGGAGTTATACCAATGCTTTTGATATCTCTTATCCCATGGCCTTGAGATGTGATGTTTGGTCTAAGGTCTTGCAGTAGTATTGGGATCGCTGCTTTCAACTTTCCGCTGATAAGAAACTCTGCTGATAAATATACATTAGTTAAAAATGTTGATTTGTGATTCAATACAGCTAAATTCCAATCGCTGTCTTTGATCAGTAACAACATTCACTGCTCTCCCTAATTCTCCACTGGCATGTGTATGAAGAGGGGAGCTAATGCCATGATTGGTTATTAATTTTGCTGGGAATCTCTTCAAATCTTTATTCAAAGTGTAGACTGTTGTCTGATACAATTTCATGTGGAAAAATTGTCTTTAGTGCTTTGATCGCAGTCTCCACTGTGGTGGAGTTATGTATAAACATTTTTATCCACTTGAAAAAAAGTACCCTGACCTGATCAAACATGCATTTGTTGAAAGTCAAATATATCTAGTACCAATCTTTGCCATGACCTGACTGGGACACTAGAAGATAACAAAGTACTGTTGGTGTCAGACTATTGATTTCACATGTACAGTAGCATGATATCAAATTCTTCATGTTTGAAAATGCCAGGTCACCATGCAGACTATTGTGGATAAGCCTGACACTTGGATATTGCTAAGACCCTTTGTGAAATCTGCAAAGAAATCCTTCCCTCACGCGCTCTTGTATTACCAGCATGTGATTGAAAATGAGAAGACCATTTACTGTGGCCGAATGCTTCTTCTGTTCTTGATATTGGTGTAAGAGCTGGTTTATTGGACTGTGTTTTAACCAACCATCCAGACAGACCCTCCTGTTTTGAATGAATTCCACATCTGCCTCCTGAGATTTTTGAAACTTCTGTAACATCTTTCCCAAAGTGGGCAGAGAATTTGTACAGACCGATGGAAATGTTTCTCCCTTCTCAGTAAAGGTTAAACCTTCTGCATCAGCTTGACTCACTATAACACTAGATAATGCTGCAGCTGCGATCTGTGGTTCTCCTGGGTTTTTTGAATATCATACATTGTATTTCATCAACCAGAGTCTGACACTTTAGATCCCTGACCGCATTTTGATTGTCTCCATGGAATCCAATAGCATAACTAAAGTTGTGTGCTCTGTCTCAATTTGGAACTTCAAACCCAGTAGATAACCTGAGAAATATCCATATTCCATGTGACTGCTGAAGCCTCTTCTTTAGTAGTTGCATAACACCATTCTATTTCAGGTAACTCTCTGATGTGAAATGGACTTCTCTTTTCCAACTGTCATCCTCAAACTAGATGAGTACTGGATGCTTATTCCTATTAAAGGTGCATCTACAACCATTATTGGGTTGTAATGAGCTAGCACAACTGAAAGACGCATTTTCTCTTTTATCTTACAAAGCACTATGGTACATGTGACTGCAGATGTCAGAGTTACATCATTTAATGCATCATTATTCCATTAGTGCATTCTCATTATACTACAGGATTTTAGACTGGATAAATTTGTCTGTCAGTTTGCTTGCTTGTCTACTTACCTATCCCTGTATTTATTCACCTGTCTGTCTGTATCTATCATTTTGTATATAGCATGGATAACACCGTAAATGAAGATATGTCAGCAGAAATTTTCCAACTGTGTTTTTATAATTGGCTCACATCAGAATTTGAATGAGGAACACAATCCTTAATATTGACCAGGCACCATGAAGTTTCTTGACATTAGGTCAAAAATGGGCAAAGAAATGCCCTGTGATTACCATGTCCTGCCTTCCATTAGCTGATGAATCAGTTCTCCTCCAACACTGAAAAGAAGGAATGACATTGAATGTATACTGAGTGTGGGACTTCAATGATCAACACTGAGAATAGCTCATCAGCACCACTACTGACTGAGTAGTGAGAGATATATTTTGTCAGACTGGCCCTATGGTGGATTGTGAGGGAAAATCCCATTTGACTTTGGCCTCACCAATCAATCATTCTTAGATGCATTTCTCCATTGAATAGATAAGAGCTGAAATCCAGAGATGATGTAAGCGTAACTAAGCCTACAAATCAGAGCAACATTTTACCAAGTGTAATATCAAGAAGACCAAGATACAACTGAAGTCAGTAGGAACTGGAGCAAACCATTCCCTAGAACACTGAGTCGTTGTCACCACACGGCAAGGCTGGACAACATCTAGGCTTGGGCTGTTGAGTGACAACTAATATGGAACTCCACATATACCAGGCAATGGCCATCTCCAACAAGACTGAATCTAATCATCTCCTATTGACTTTTGATGAAGGTACCATTACGGAGACCCCAAGACTAATATTCTGAGGAAAATATTGAAAATTATCTTAACTGGACTCGGCATATAAATTCAGAAGCAGCAAGAGTAGATCAGAGGCGGTGAATTCTGTCTTAAGTGACTCATCTCTCAACTTCCTAAGCTTGTTCCCCATCTACATGGCACATGTCAGGAGTGTGATAGAATAGACTCCACTTCCCTGAAAGAGTGTGGATCCAACAATACTGAATAAATTTGGTACTATCTAGGACAAAATAGTCTGCTTGATCGATACTTGATCCACCACATTCAATATTCATTCACTCTACCACTCTCACACAGTGGCAGGTGTGTTTACTTTCAACAATTTGCATTGCAATAATTCATCATGTCTTATCTAACAACATCTTCCAAACTCTCCATATCCCTCAATGAGCCTGGTTCCAACAATAACTGAAGAGATTTTAAACCATTCAAGCCAAACAGCTTGCTTGATTGACATTCCATCACTAAGGTAAAGATTCCCTCCCTCCATCTCTGGCACACCACAACAGCCATTGTGTACATATATGAGATGAACTGCAACAACTTAACAAAATAACTTGAATAACACTTTCCAAACCCTCCACCTCTAGCACCTAGAAGTTCAAAGGAAGCATTAGGGACAGGGAACAAATCTTGACCTTTTCAGTAATAATTTCTCTGTAGGACAGCTCTGACAACTTCAGCAGAAAATGGTACTGAAGAAGATTTTGTGAAGTACTCAGGGTGTGCCCTTGGTGTTTCTGGTGTCAAAGTTGATGTCAGGTGGGCCATTTGGTTTTCTTTTTTTCTCTTTTTCCCTTTTTCTCTTTTTTTAATATCCAGAAGAGCTCTTGCACACAACTGAATGTATTGTTTCCCATCACCAAATTACCTGTGATATTTTTCATCTGTTAGCCACCACCAGTATCACTTGGTTTTATTCTCAATCAACATTTCTTTAGCAATTTGGCATATGTGAATGTTTTGTTAAGTCATTTTAACAGGCATTTAAGAGTCAATATTACTGTAGGTCTGGTGTCACACATCGTCCAGAACAGGCAATAAAGGTCAATGTCCTTCCCTGAGCTGTCCCCCCCCTTCCCTCTTGACCTGCCTGTGACCTTTGATACGATTGGCAACACCATCTTTCTCCAATGCTGTCATTTACTGGGACATTGGTGTCACTTGGTTCCATTCTTATCTCTCTAATTGTAGCCAGAGAATCATGTTTACCCTTTTCCTATTCTGGTCTCAAATTTTGAGAGTTAAAGGATTGATAGTCAAATACTAAAAAAAAACCCTCTTTATTATTAACTGTTTAGCTCTTAGAAAGCATACAATCAGTGCATTATCTAAATGTTTCACTAGAATCTAGATACCGCCGTATGTGCTGAACTGGCCAGGTTCACTCTGACAACTTGTCGTCTTCTGACTCTTGAACCTTTTTGCAAAAGTTGGTTTCAAATTGCCTTATTTTATTTGTTTTTACCCAGTCTTCCAGACTGTTTGATGGCATGTTCCCTCATACAAGACCCTCATAGTTCTGAGCTCATTTGTCTAAGAGTTTTTTAAAATAGGAGACATTTGTGTCCATGATTCTTCTTATCAGTCTTATTTTATCCCTTTTCGCAAACACAGTTTCTTTTCTATATTTCAATCATTTGATATACAGAAAAGAGAAGATGATATTCATAACATGGCATGTTTGTGCAGCACATTGATGTTCCTTTTAATCAGACACAACATTCCCATTTTCCTTTATAGGCCATCTTTGTGATGTCAGTGTTAATGTTCCTGGCTTCTATCATGCAATTTAAATTTTCATAAAACCACACAGAGCTTGTTCCTTGGGCTATACAGGGTAAGGGCATATAATTATTTTGTCTGTTTGTTGACACCTAGCTAATGTAGGACCTACAACTTTCCCTTCCTTTTCAATAACATATGGTAGAGTGTTCTTGTGCCCCATCTATATTTTTTCCATAACAAAATCTGTACTTTCCAACTCAGAAACATTTAACCCAAATTCTTCGCTAGGGATCATTGTGAGTCTTAGTATCATTCCCAGGACTTTCTCTCAGGTTCCTCCACAATTATTTCTTAAACAAACTCTGGTCAGCTGCCGAAGTTGACAGCTCAGCATGTTTGGATGTGTTCCTCTGTTGTTCAGGGCTCTTAGCTGCTCATTGCTAACCCAGGATGGACCTTTCCCTGACTAGCTTGTACAAGATTTTCCCTCAATTGTTCCACCGTCAGTTACCACAGATGCTGCACAGGGTTCTGCACTCTGCTGTCTGACATCATCATCTAGTTTATCCATAATAATTTGATTAGTAGTTTTAGCATGTCTCTCCAATACTTTAACTGTTTGATTTACGACCTGGTTTTCCTCTAACCCTCTCTTATCATTCTTTAGCCACTGTTATTTATTTTGTCTAAGATTTGTTTAACTTTTTTGGTTAGGGTTCTGAGTTTGTTGTCTTAAATTCTGTAAATCAAGCATATTTACAGTGTACTTCACTGCTCCAGAAGCTGTTGCTACATCATTGATTAAACTGTTTTTTTTTTAGATTACTTACAGTGTGGAATCAGGCCCTTCGGCCCAACAAGTCCACACCACCCTGCCGAAGCGCAACCCACCCATACTCCTACATCTACCCCTTACCTAACACTACGGGCAATTTAGCATGGCCAATTCACCTGAATTGCACATCTTGGTGAGTGTGGGAGGAAACCGGAGCACCCGGAGGAAACCCACGCAGACACGGGGAGAACGTGCAAACTCCACACAGTCAGTCGCCTGAGGCGGGAATTGAACCCGGGTCTCCAGCGCTGTGAGGCAGCAGTGCTAACCACTGTGCCACCGTGCCGCCCCTTTTTCCTGTCGGCCTTTTGGCTCTGGTTTGTTGCTTTTTCATTTCTCTCAGTCTCTTGTTCAAGCAGAACTTGGGTAAGATGGGGCATACAAATTTCTCATTTGGGAGGGGCACCACTTGGGCATCTGGATTCCAGTTATGTTTAGTTCTATGGGCACCAATTCACGGTGGAATTGTCATACAGGACCTTACCGGTTTCTTTCATGACTAGCCTGCTCTGTGGTCCCGTGGTGTCAGGACAAGTTTCCAGGGCCAGAAGTGAAGTGGTCAGTGGGGGATCTGAAGGGTGGTGGCTTATTCTGGATTCTTCTATCCTTTCATTGCTTACAATCCCTGTTGAGCATTTTAAAGGGACAAAAATCAATCATATCACACCTCTTCTGATTTTGTGGGTTTAAAGGGGTCCCAAACTTAAGGGTTACAATTCCTTCACTACCTGTGCATTCCACCTCACTTCCTATATCATTCTTCACTCCAATTTGAGCATTACTTTCTCAAGTTAACAAAACCTTTGGATGGAAATTGCCTCTATTTCAAATTCTGAACTCTGTTGCTGGTCACACTCATCTCAGATCCATATCCCTCCATTTCCACCTCCTTTTGCAATGTGATGTCTAACTGTCCATCTTCCCAGTTTCCATCTTTCAATAGGTTGTACCACAATCCTCCATTTGGTTCTGATGGATCTTAGTGGTGATGCTCCTCTAGATGGCAGCAACTATGGTTTGTGACACACAGTTGATGATCATCATAAGCTTCCATTTCATCTCACTAGTATCTGGCTCCCTGTAGGACATATCTGCTCTTATTTACAATTTTTGTACTTGTAAGGTTAGTTGGCTAAAGAGCAAACTAAATTTACTATCTGTATCTGGTCAGCAGATGCTGGACCTGATTTTAAAACCAAGCTATTGGATTAGACATTTGTGTTTGGGGCCTTTTTTCCGAATTCCAATTTTGAGGCAAGTGCAATGGTAACCATCCTCCTTGAGGTGGTGCTGCAGGTGGTGACAGGTAAAGCATAATGTGGAGTCGGCATCGTTTCACATGTATCCAAAAATAAGTGATCCTGATGGCTACTTTGAGAGCCATACAGCTTCATTTGATTGACATAGTACCATCCAGGGAAACGTGATGACTACAGATGCTGGAGATCAGAGTCTAGATTAGAGTGGTGCTGGAAAAGCACAGCAGGTCAGGCAGCATCCAAGGAGCAGGAAAATCAATGTTTCAGGCAGGAGCCCTTGATCAGGAATGTACCATCCAGTCTTGCCTGAGTCCAATAGAAACTTGTAGACTAACAGGCTTGCTTTAACCATTATATATGAGTGCTCAGAATATTTTGGGAAAAACAATGTACCTAGTTGATAGATCTGGAACTTGACTTATTGTCTATATCATATCTGACAGGCTTTACTTAACATCAAAATATGCTTTACTACATTTCTTCTCCTGTCTTAATTTAATGGCCATCTCCACTTGGACAGCTTGAACGTTGTGCAGAGTTTTCTCATGACCAAGGACCACTACTTCAGGCTCTGAAAGATCAAGTCCCAGGAGAGCTTCATAAGAAGCCCTATCCTTCAGATGTGTGGAGTAAACCCTATGGATCTTGATCCAGTATTATTTACCAGCATTAGGATGAAGGGCAAAACTACATTTCATGTTGAATTGTTTTATTGTACAGTCCAGTTCATTCTTTCCATTATCCCACTTGACTGAAGATGGTAACCGGTGTGAAATTTCTGACTTATTTCTGTGTGAAATCTCTGACAATTTTTCATAACTTGGACAATAAAGTGGTTGTCTTGATCAGATCCAATACTGCATGGGACTTCCTATCTAGTGAATACGTTCTGTACCAGTATATTGGCTGTTATTCTGGCTCGGTTAGTTTCAGTGAGCCATACTTCAACCCATTTATTAAAGGGAATCAATGACAGCCAGAATATATTTACACATGCTTTTGTATCTTTGGCCACAGGTGAGGTCCCAGAGGACTGGAGAATAGCCAATGTTAAACCCATTCTTTAAGAAGGGCATCAGGGATAATCCTGGAAATTAAAGGCCTGTGTGTCTCATGTTGACAGTAGGGAAAAATATTGGTGAGGCCTCTCAGGGACATGATCCATACAGATTTAGAAGCAAATGGACTTATTAGTGATGGGCAGCATGGTTCTATGTGGGGAGGTTGTGCCACACGAATTTGATTAAGATTTTTGAGGTGGTGACAAAGATGATTGACGAGGGAAAAGTTGATGTTGTCTACATGGACTTCAGTAAAGTCTTTGACAAGGTCCCTGATAGCAGACTGGTACAAAAGGTGAAGTCACATGGTATCAGGGTGAGTTGGCTTTATCATAGGAGACAGAAGGTAACAGTGGAAGGATGCATTTCTGAATGGGGGATTGTGTTTAATTGTGTTCCACAGGGATAAGTGCTGGGACCTCTACTGTTCATGATCTACATAAATGATTGGGATGAAAATGTAGCTGGCCTAATCAGTAAGTTTGCAGGTCAGTTGCAGATAGTGAGGAGGATTGTCAGAGGATACAGCAGGATATAGACCAGTTGGAGGCCTGGCAGAAAAATGGCAGATGCAGTTTAATCCAGGCAAATGTAGGGTGATGCATTTGGGAAGGTCAGGTACAGATGGAAATTATACAGTGAATGGCAGAGTATTGACTTGCAGAGTGAGAGAGGCGTGCAGATCCACAGGTCACTGCAGATGGCAGCGCAGGTAGATGAGGTAGTAAAAAAGGCTTGCCTTCATTGGAAAGCACACTGAGGATAAGGATAGAGAAGTTATGCTGCAGCTTTATAGAACTTTAGTTAGGCCACACTTGGAATATTGCGTACAGTTCTGGTCACCACACTACCAGAAAGATGGGATGCTTTGGAGAGGGTACAGAAAAGGTTTTACCAGAACGTTGCCTTGTATGGGGGATTTTAGCTGTGAAGAAAGGTTGGATTGACTGAGTTTTTTTTAATTGGAACACAGGAGTTTGAGGGGGCAATCTGATAGAAGATTGTAAGATTGTGAATGGCATGGATAGAGTGGAAATTAAGAGGAATTTTCACAGGGTGGAGGGGTCAATTACTAGAGGACAAAGTTTCAAGGTGCAAGGGGGAAGATCAAAAGAGATGGATGAGGCAGGTTTTTCACACAAAGGGTGCTGAGCACCTGCAATGCATTGCAGAGGAGGTGGTGGAAGCAGACACAATAACAGTATTCAAGAAGCACCTGGACGAATACATGAATAGGAAGGGAATAGAGGGATATGGATACTGTAAGTGAAGACAGTTTTAGTATGGAAGGCAAAATGTGTCGGTGCAGACTTCGACGGCTGAAAGACCTGTTCCTGTGTTGTATTGTTCTTTGTTCTTTGTTATGCCTTGCGTGGTAGCAAAGATCTAATTTCATCTATTCACAAGTAGTTCCAGGGTCCAATTGCTGGTCTTGTGTCTTAATTCCCTGTTGTTATCATAATGATCCAGGTTATTCTGGTGACATACCAAACAATTGTCGACTCAATGTTTCACTTCCTTTCCCACATTAAGTCACCAGCAATTGAATTTGCTCAGTGATTGTTTTCACCCCTGGGTGACCTAGGCATCATGGCATTGATATATTATTTGGTTACAGTTAGGGTTCATATGGATTTAGAAGCAAATGGACTTATTAATGATGGACAGCATGGTTCCATACATACCATGTATCCTCAGTTTGTATCTTCTACTTGGAAGATGAAAAGTGTGTTCCCTTTCAGATCTGTTTTCAACCATTGTTATTGCCTCGAGCTTGTGTAAAATCTTCAAACTGAGACTGTTGGACAGTGACTATTTATTTGTTTGCCTGTTCAGGGGGCTTGACATAGATCTCCCTCTCAGGCACATTGTTTTGCCAATTCAACCACTCTTATGTTCCCAGCAGGGAAGGATTTGTCGTGTGTCTTTACTTTGATAAATCCCATATGCTTATTCCTGGGTTGTTTGAGTAATATGTTTGAAGAGGGTTGTGGGTGGCAGGGGTGTCCTGTCTGCTGACACAAATCCTTTGCTTCCCTCAGTGACAGGAAGTCAGTCAGACTCCTGCATATGTATACCTAGTTCGGAATAGATACCTATCAGTGGGGGATCTTGTCGGGATGACTAAGCACAGATGCTACACTGCTTGCTCGGCAGCTTGAACACTCCTTGCAGCTGTTTGCTTTAAAGTTATTTCTGCCACAGCGTTACCTTGAAACTCAGTTACATACATACCACATCCAGTTTTCCTACTTCTGTCCTTCACTGCAGAGGATTCCCCCAATAAAACACTTTGAGTTTTGTCATTTGACCCATTTCGCCCTTTGGTTCAGGTTTTCTTTCTTTTTGGTTGGGCACAAATGGTCCCTTCTGATCATCTGCTGCCACTACCTGACATTTATGTGGCTCACCACAATGGCTGAGATTATCAGCGAGAAAACTGAGTACTCCAGTGTGTTTAAATTCACCCGATTCCTTCGTTGTTGTTCTGACCTTTTTGGACGTACTTTCCTATTTTGTCTTTTTAATTGCTCCTTTGGAGTCATCGAGTCATAGAGCTGAACAGCGAGGAAACAGACCCTGCGGTACAAATCGTCCATGCCGACCAGATATCCTGAATTAGTCTACTTCCATTTACCAGCATTTGGCTCATGTCCCTCTAAGCCCTACCTACTTATACACCAATCCAGATCCCTTTTCAATGTTTAAATGTTAAAACACTTCCTGAGGTTGTTCATTACATTAAAAACACCACCCTCTGTGTGAAAACATTGTTCCTTAGATCCCTTTTAAATCTTTCCCCTCACACCCCAAACCTGTGCCCTCTAGTTTTGGACTCTCCCACTGCAGGGAAAAGATCCTGGCTATTCACCCTATCTGTGCCCCTCATGATTTTATAAATCTCTAGAAGGTCATCCCTCAGCCTCCAATGCTCCAGGAAAAATAGCCCCAGTCTATTCAGCCTCTCCCTGTAGCTCAAAACCTCCAACCCTGGCAACGTCCTTGTAAATCTTTTCTGAACCCTTTCAAGTTTCATAACATCCTCCCTATAGCAGGGAGACCAGAATTGCACACGGTTTCTATAATTGGCCTAACTAATGCCCTGCATAGCTACAACATGAACTCCCAATGCCTATACGCAAGACACTGACCAATAAAAGTAAGTGTGTCAAATGCCATCTTCACTATCCTATCTATCTGCAACTGTACTTTCAAAGAACTATTAACCTGCACACCAAGGGCTCTTTGTTCAGCAACATTCCTGAGGACCTTACCATAGTGTACAAATCCTGCTCTGATTTGCTTTTCCAAAATGCAGCACCTCACATTTATCTAAATTATACTCCATCTGCCACTCCTCAGCCCATTCGTCCCATCTCAACAATATCCTGTTGTACTTTGAGGTAACCTTCATCACGGTCCACTGTGCCTCCAATTGCGGTGTCATCTGCAATCTCACTAACCATACCTCCTATGTTCACATCCAAATCATTTATATAAATGACAGAAACTAATGGTCCTAGCACCACAATCCTTCTGACACTCCACTGGTCACAGGCCTCCAATCTGAAAAGCAACCTTCCACCACCACCCTCTGTTTTCTACCTTTGAGCCAGTTCTGTATCCAAATAGCTGGTTCTCTCAGTATTCTCTCAGTGATCTAACTTGGCTAACCAGTCTACCATGAAGAACCTTGTCAAAAGCCTTACTGATGTCCATATAAATCATGTTCACTGTTCTGTCCTCATCAATTCTCTTGATTACTTCTTCAAAAAACTCAATCAAGTTTGAGAGATACAATTTCCCATGCACAAAGCCATGTTGACTATCCCTAACCAGTCCTTGTCTTTCCAAATCCATATAAATCCTGCCTCTTAGGATCCCTCCAATAACTTGCCCACCACTGATATCAGGCTCACTGGTCTATAGTTCCCTGCCTTTTCCCTACTACATTTTTAAAATAGTAACACGACATTTGCCAACCTCCAGTCTTCTGGTACCTTACCTGTAACTATCGATGGTACAATATCTCAGCAAGGGGCCCAGCAATCACTTCCCTAGCTTCCCACAGAGTTCTAGGCTACACCTGATCAACTCTAGGGGATTTATCCACCTTTATGCATTTTAAGACATCCAGCACCACCTCCTCTGTAATGTGGACATTTTTCAAGATCAAACTTTGTGTAAAGATTTCTAGCTCGGGTGCCAGTTGTCATGGTTATGGGTATGTTCGCTGAACTGGGAAGTTGATTTGCAAATGTTTCATCCCCTGTCTAGGTGACACCTTCAGTGCTTTGGAGTCTCCTGTGAAGGACTGCTGTACTGTGTCTTCTGGAAGCAGCAGAAACAGAACTAAATAAATTCTAGAAGACACAATGCTACAACACTTCCCAGAAAGCTCCAAAGCACTGAAGGTGTCACCTAGACAGGGAACGAAACATTTGCAGATCAACGTGGGCAGCACGGTGGCACAGTGGTTAGCACTGCTGCCTCACAGCGCCAGAGACCCGGGTTCAATTCCCGACTCAGGCGACTGACTGTGTGGAGTTTGCACATTCTCCCCGTGTCTGCGTGGGTTTCCTCCAGGTGCTCTGGTTTCCTCCCACAGTCCAAAGATGTGCAGGTCAGGTGAATTGGCCATGCTAAATTTCCCGTAGTGTTAGGTAAAGGGGTAAATGTAGGGGAATGGGTGGGTTGCACTTCGGCGGGTCGGTGTGGACTTGTTGGGCCGAAGGGCCTATTTCCACACTAAGTAATCTAATCTAATCTAAACTTCCCAGTTCGGGCAGCAAAGGAACAGGAGAATTGATGTTTCAGGCATAAGCCCTTCTTCAGGAATTTTCTCCCGTTCCTTTGATGCTGCCTGACCTGCTGCGCTTTTCCAGCAAAACATTTTTAAGCTCTGATCTCCAGCATCTGCAGTCCTTACTTTCTCCTAACCTCCCAGCTCAGCAAACATACCCATAACCACAAGTTTTCAAGATGTCACTATTTTTTCCCCAAGTTTTCTATCTTCCATATCCTTATGCTCAGTAAATACTGATCCAAAATACTCATTTAGTAACACCCCATTTCTCGTGGTTCCAAACATAGGGGGCCTTGATCTTTAAGGGCCCTGTTCTCTCTCTAGTCTCTTTAAGGGCCCTTTGTCCTTAATGTCTTTAACCCTATTTGCCAAAGCTGTGTCTTTTCCCCTTTTTGCCCTCTTCTTCATTTCTCTCTTATGTATACTCCTACTGCCTTTAAACTCTTTTAGGGACTCACTCGAGCCTCGCTGTCTATACCTGACATATACTTCCTTATTCTTGACCAAAGTATCAATTTCTTGAGTCATCCAGCATTCCCTATTCCTACCAACCTTGCATTTCACCCTAACAGGTACATACTGTCTCTGGACCATAGTTATCCCATATTTGAAGGCTTCCCATTTTCCAGCCATCCATTTACCTTTGCAAGTTTTGAGAAGATTCATACCTCAGGTTGAGGTTTTGGATGTAGGTTTGCTCGCTGAGCTGAAAGGTTCATTTCCAGACAGTTCATTACCGTATGAGGTAACATCTCAGTGAACCTCATACAAAGCAATGCTAAAACTTCCTGCTTTCTATTTATATGTTAGGGTTTCTTTGGGTTGGTGATGTCATTTCCTGTGGTGATGTTATTTCCTGTGGTGAAGTCACTTCCTGTTCCTTTTCTCAGGGGGTGGTAGATGGGGTCTAACTTGATGTGTTTGTTGATAGAGTTCTGGTTGGAATGCCATGCTTCTAGGAATTCTCGTGCATGTCTTTGTTTGGCTTGTCCATGGAAGTTTGTCCATTAGTGGGCATCATGGTGGCACAGTGGGCAGCACTGCTGCCTCACAGTGCCAGAGGCCCGGGTTCAATTCCCGGATCAGGCTGTGTGGAGTTTGCACATTCTCCCCGTGTCTGCGTGGGTTTCCTCCGGGTGCTCCGGTTTCCTCTCACAGTCCAAAGATGTGCAGGCTAGGTGAATTGGCCATGCTAAATTGCCTGTAGTGTTGGGTAAATGTAGGAGTATGGGTGGGTTGCGCTTCGGTGTGGACTCGTTGGGCCGAAGGGCCTGTTTCCACACTAAGTAATCTAATCTGGTCTATCCTTTTCCACCACTATTTTAACTTAAACTTTTTTTCTCCCCTTTATATAATTTCTTCAAGGAACTGGCTATTGCTATGATCTTACTGAGCTTGGGGACTGTGCTTCCCTGCTCTCCTTGAGCTTCCTCTGTGTATTAGATTAGATTCCCTACTGTGTGGAAACAGGCCCTTTGGCCCAACAAGTCCACACCGACCCTCCGAAGAGTAACCCACCCACACCCATTTCTCTCTGACTAGTGCACCTAACGCTATGGGCAATTGAGCATGGTCAATCCACCAGACCTGCACATCTTTGGAGGGAGGAAACCTGCGCATACACAGGGAGAATGTGCAAACTCCACACAGACAGTTGCCCAAGGCTGGAATCGAACCCAGGTCCCTGGCGCTGTGAGGCAGCAACGCTAACCACTGAGCCATCATGCCGCATATTCTTCTCCTATGAATCCTGATCCATTAGTGGTCTCCCATGACATCTGACCCAGTTGTGCCACTTATGATTCAGGGTAAATGTTTGCCATTTTCTAAATACTTAATAATCTAATCTTTGTCAAAGAGGCATGGGAGATGACGAAGGTTGGGGTCCGTCAACTCTGCTCTGCATCAAGGGGACTTGTCCCCCAAAGGCAGTTTTCCTTCGCCAAATTCCCACCTGACCCCTCCAGGTCAATGCACAGGAGGCACACTCCTCAAGGCTGATTTCTAGAGTTTACCCTCCCTTATCAACTAACTTAGTTCCTCAACTGCTGCAGTTTATCTATCACACCAGGAAAATAACCGGTGTAATCATCCAAGCACCAATCAATTACTTTGCTCCCATCATCCACTTTCATTCCTGGCCAGCATGAAGGATATTTTCCCTTTTATTCAGGCTCAGACTGGGTGACTGAGATATATGAGGTTTGAGTCCCGGAGCAACTTCAGTCACTTCTGGTCCAGCTCACCCAAGGATGCCAGCAATATTGACCCATTTTCCAATCAGGTCACAAAGTTTGTAACAGATGAAAAACAGACAACTAAATTAGAATCTAATGCAACTTCCTCTTTCTTACGAACTCTTAAGTTCTCAGAAAGCATACAATTAATACATTATTCCATCTGTTTAATTAGAATCTCGATGCTACTCTACGAGATTAACTGACCAGGTTCCCTCTGATCAGTTGTACTCTTCTCGGAGTTCTGAGCTCAGAGTTTCCTCTTTGCAGTGGCTGGTCTTGAGTTCATGCTGTGGTGTCACTGTCAATTTCTTTGATGTGCCTTTTATAGCATTTTAGTTCAAGTGTGTTTGATGTCCCATTCCCTTGCTCAAGATTCTCATAGTTTTGAGCTCATTGTCTAAGAGTTATGCAAGACAGGAGACATCTGTGTCCATGGTTCCTCTTATCACTCTTATTTTATACCATTTTGCAACCAAATAACCTTTAGCAACTGCCATTTTTCCTGTCAGCAGTCTGGTTTTACTTCTTCATTTCACAGCAAGCTGATCTGGTCTTTATGTAAACCTAGCATAATTTACGATCATGCTTGTTGGGCTTCAACTGTTAGCCATGGGGCCACAGTTACCCATAACATTACAATCATTTGCACTGGCTTCTGTTTCTGCTCCCACACTGTTACTATGGAGGATCTATCCTTGGCTCCCTGCGACATTTCATTGACCTGCTGTCCCTCAGTGAAAACATGCACGTGCACATCATTAGTTTACACGTATACATTGACTAAACCCATGTTCAGCTCACCAGCACCAGTCTCAAATCATTCACAGTTTCTAAATTGTCAGGCTGCTTATTTAACATCCAGTGCTTGAGAAGCAGAAATTTCCTTTAATGAAATATTTGGAAAATTGAAGACATTTCTTTTGGTCAACTATCTGAAACTAAATCTATCATTCATTACCTTGGTATCTTACTAAACTCTGAGATAAGCTTCCTCCTACATTTCTATGTTGTCATTAGCACTGTCTATTTTCACTTCCACAGGAGCTCCTGACTTTGTCCCTGCCTTAGTTCATCTGGTGAAGAAACCCTCAGTTATGATGTTGTAACCTCTAGGCTTGACTATTTCAGTGTGTTCCTAACTGGTCTCTCATATATTTGTTTCTTACACTTGAGGCTGCCAACTACTACTGATGACCTTACGCACATCAAGACTATTAACATATCACCCTTTGCGACCACTGACCTACATTAATTGGTGTTTCTGCACTGCATTGATCTTTAACAAAAAGTTCATACTTGTTCTCCGTTCCGTTATGGCATTAGTCCTCTCTATTTTAGTAACTTTCTCTGGTTTCACAACCCTTTATGATATATGACCTCATCAACCAGTGGTCTATTGGGGAAATCCCTGATTTTAAATGCTCCTTTATTAGCAGCTGTGCCTTTACCTGCATGGACACTAAGCCCAGGACTACTTTCTTATAATCCTCAATCTCTATATGTCACTTTCTCCCTTTAAGATGTGCTTAAGACCTTCATCTTTACCAACGTCTTGACCATACGTACTAATATTGTCTTATGAGCATGAATCTTACTTTATAAGCTTTCTCAGAATCGTTGAAAGGTGCTACATAAGTATAATTTGTTTCTTAATACTTTAATGTAAACATTTTCGTCTGAGATTGGATTTAATATAGTGGATTATTTTTGCCCCTTAATCCTAGGTAATAGAGAACTACAGGTGCAAGGGCAGCTCCCTTGCCCCTGAGCGAGAAGGTATGGATTTAAGTTCCATTCTAGGATTTCGGGAAAGTTGTATTCACAGTACAGCCAAATACATGGAGCTGAATGTTGCACTTTTTTGTCTTTATACCTGTTTTATTAATCTTCCTGGAGGCCTGGCAAAATTACCACAAGGGCCCTTCCATGAAAATCACTGACCACGATGTCAAGGTGAACTGGCTGAAAGTTACCTTTTTTTTGCCTCCTTGTTCTTTGAAATAGATGTGTCACATTGGCAATTTTCCAAACATTTCCCTGAATCTGGGGATTGTTGGAAGATTAGTGCCAGTGCATCCACTATCTCTCTGATTACTTCTGTTAATACCCAAGACACAAGTCAGGAGTGTGATGGAATATTCCTCACTTGCCTGCATGGATACAGCTCCAACAACACTCAAGAAGCTTGACACCATCCAGAATAAAGCAGCCCACTTAATTGGCATCACATCCTCAAGCCTCCACTTCCTCCAACATCAACAGACAGCAATAATAATGTGTACTATCTTCAAGAAGCACTGCAGACATTCTTCACAAATCCTTAGACAGCACCTTTCAAAACCACAGGCACTTCCAACTAGAAAGAAAAGGACAGCAGATACATGGGAACACCACCACCCTCCAAGCCACTCATCATCCTGACTTGGAAATATATCGCCGTTTCTTCAGTGTTGTTTTGTCAAATTCTGGGAAATCCCTCCATAAGGGAATTGAGGATCAACTTACAGCACACAGACTGCAGCTGCTTAAGTTTAGCACAGGTGTTCCTGACCCAAGTTTCTCAATGTCAAACTGAATGCTGAATTCTACCATGTTATGATAAGTGTTCTCTCGGGAGTCTTTTATTCTGAAATCATTTATTAAATCTGCCTTATTACACATTGTCAGATCCGAAATAACCTGATCCCTGGTTGGATCCATAACATTATATTGCAGGAAACTATCCTGAATTCATTCTATGATTTCGTCCTTGTGACTACCTTTGCCAACTCAATTTTCCAAACCTACATGCAAACTGTCCTTCTTTTACACACACTCATTATCTCTTGATTTCTTCTCTGTCCCACAGAACAGCTGCTGCTACTGCTGCTGCTAGGGAACCAATGGAGTGCTATCACCAGTGTCTTCTTCTCCTCGTTATTTCTTACCTTCCCCTGAATGACTTCAACAGCTTTCAATCCAACAGCATGTCCTGCCATTGTACTTATTTTATCTAATACTAACAAAGTTACCTCACCACCCTTCCCTTCCTGCCTGTCTATTTCAAAAGCCGCATATTCTTGACTATTTTGTTCCCAAATTTATTCTCTCCTCCTGATCCCTCTTCAGATCTAATTATTTTAGAGTCCTGTCTACATTCCTATTTAATCAATTCACCAGGACTCAATTTCAATGTTATTACTGTCACTGAATCCCCCACCATCAACAGCTTGGTGACTATCATTGACCACAAACTGAATCAGACCAGCCATATAAATAGTATAGCTTCAAAGCATGTCAGAGACTTACCTCCTGACTCTCTAATACTTGTCCATCATCTACAAGGCACAAGTCAGGAATATTCCACACTTACTAAGTTGAGGGCATTTAAATGGTCATTGGATAGGCATATGGACAAGAATGGAATAACATAGTATGGATGGGCTTCAGATTGGTTCCACAGGTCAGTGCAACATCGAGGGCCAAAGGGCCTATACTGTGCTGTAATGTTCTATGTTCTATGCCCTCCAACAACTCATAGGAAACTTGACTCCCACCACCATCAACATTCATTCCGTCAGCCAATGACACTTGGTGAAAGCAATGTGTATCATTTGTACTCACTAAGGCTTCTCTGACATCATCCTCCACACTCTCAAACTCAACTGCTTAGAAGGACAAAAGCAGAAATTAAATGGAAACACCGCAACCTGTAAGTTTCCTTCAATTCTCATTATTCTGACTGAAATATGTCACCATTTCGTCAAAGTCACAGGAGCAAAATACTGGAGCTTCCTTCCTCAAAGCACTGATAGTGTACCCAATAAAAATCGAAAGAGCCGTGATCACTGGAAATCAGAAATAAAAACAGCTCACAGTCACTACCACCTTCTTCAGGGAAAGGAGGGATGGGCAGGAAATGCTGACTTAGTAACACCCACATCCCTGGAACACATAAAAATGAACAAAAACTGCAACTTTGTTGCAGGCAAAGCATTCCATACCTTTACTACGTTCTGAGTAAAGAAACTACCTCTAACAGCTGTCTTATATCTTTCAGCCCTCAATTTAAAGCTATGTCCCCTCGTGCTAGCCATCACCATCTGAGGAAAAAGGCTCTCACTGTCCAACCTATCTAACCCTCTGATTATCTTATATGTCTCAATTAAGTTGCCTCTCAACCTTTTTCTCTCTAACAAAAATAGCCTCAAGTCTCTCAGCCTTTCCTCTTAAGGCCTTCCTTCCATACCAGGCAGCATCCTAATAACTCTCCTCTGAATCTTTCCCAAAGCTTCCACATCCTTCCTAGAATGTGGTGACCAGAACTGTATGCAATACTCCAAATGTGGCCGCACCAGAATTTTGTACAGCTTCACCATGATCTCATGGTTCCAAAACTCAATCCCTTTGCCAATAAAAGCTAACACACAGTATGCCTTCTTAACAACCCTATCAACTTGAGTGGCAACTTTCAGGGATCTATGCACATGGACTTCGAGATCTCTCTGCTCATCTACACTACCAAGAATCTTACCATTAGCTTAGGACTCTGTTTTCCTGTTACTCTTTCCAAAGTGAATCACCTCGCACTTTTTCACATTAAAATTCCACTTGCCATCTTTCAGCCCAGCTCCGCAGCTTATCTATGTTTCTCTGTAACCTACAACATCCTTTGTCACTATCCACAGTTCTACCAACCTTAATGTCATCTGCAAATTTACTAACCCATCCTTCTATGCCTTCATCCAGGTCATTTATATAAATTACAAACAATAGTTCACCCAAAACAGATCCTTGTGGTACCCCACGAGTAACTGAACTCCAGGATGAATATTTCCCATCAACCAACACTCTCTGTCTTCTTTTTCAGCTAGCCAATTTCTGATCCAAACTGCTAAATCACCTTCAATCCCATGCCTCCATATTTTGTGCAATAGTCTACCATGGAGAACCTTATCAAATGCCTTATAGAAATCCATATACACCACACCAACCACTTTACCCTCATCCACCTGTTTGGTCACCTTCTCGAAGAACTCAATAAAGTTTGTGAGGCACGACCTACCCTTCACAAAACCGTGTTGACTATCCCTAATCAACTTATTCATCTTTAGATCCTATCTCTCATTACTCTTTCCAACACTTCATCCACAACCAAAGTAAGGCTCACAGGTCTATAATTAGCAGGATTGTCTCTACTCCCCTTCTTGAACAAAGGACAACATTTGCTATCCTCCAGTCTTCTGGCACTATTCCTGTAGACAATGACGACATAAAGATCAAAGCCACAAGCTTGGCAATCTTCTCCCTGGCTTCCCAGAGAATCCTAGAATAAATTCCATCCGGCCCAGGGGACTTATCTATTTTTACACTTTGCAGAATTGCTAACACCTTCTCCTTATGCACCTCAATGCCATCTAGTCTAGTAGTCTGTATCTCAGTATTCTCGACCACATTATCTTTTTCTAGTGTGAATACTGATGAAAAGTATTCACTTAGCGCTTCCGCTATCTTCTCTGACTCCATGTGCAACTTCACACTACTATGTTTGTTTGGCCCTAATCTTAGTCCAGTCATTCTTTTATTCCTGATAAAGCTATAGGAACTTCAGGGTTTTTCTTGATCTTATTCGCCAATGACTTCTCATGTCCCCTCCTGGCTCCTCTTAGCTCTCTTTAGGTCTTTCCTGGACAACTTGTAACTCTCAAGCTCCCTAACTGAGGCATCACATCTCATCCCAACCTTGTAGCTGCCTTCTTCCTCTCGACAAATGATTCAACTTCCTTAGTAAACCACAGCTCCCACGCTCAACAACTTCTTCCCTGCTTAACTGATACATATTTATCAAGCACACACAGTAGCTGGTCCTTGAATAAGCTCCACATTTCAATGTGCCCATCCCCTGCAGTTTCCTTCCCCATTCTATGTATCCTAAATTTTGCTGAATTGCGTCAGAATTGCCTTTCCCCAGCTATAACTCTTACCCTGCAATATATACCTATCCCTTTCCATCACTAAATTAAACATAACCGATTTATGGTCACTGCCATCAAAGTGCTCACCTGCTCACCCCATCCAAATCGAACACCTAGCTGGGCTCATTACCCAGTACCAAATCTAATGTTGCCTCGCCCCTTGTTGGCCTGTCTACGTACTGTGTCAGGAAACCCTCCTGCACACATTGGACAAAATCTGACCCATCTAAAGTATTTGAACTATAGTATTCCAGTCAATATTTGGAAACTTAAAGGCTCCCATAACAACTACCCTGTCACTCTTGCTACTATCAAGGATCATCTTTGCTATCCTATCCTCTACATCGCTGCAACTATTCGCAGGCCTGTAGAAAACTCCCAATAGGGTAACCTGTCCTTTCCTGTTTCTAACTTCAGCCCATTCTACCTCAGCAGAGGAGTCCTCAAACATCCTTTCTGTAACTGTAATACACTCCTTGACTAACAGTGCCACCCCACCCCCTTTTTTTATCATTTTCTCTGTTCTTACTGAAACATCTAAATCCTGGCACCCACAATAACCATTCCTGTCCTCACTGTACCCTCTCTCCGGTCTCTGAAATGCCCACAACATCGAAATCCCAAGTATCAACCCATGCTGCAAGTTCACCCACCTTACTCCGGATGCTCCTGACATTGAAGTAGACACACTTCAAACCAACTTCTTGCCTAACCATGCCTTCTTGCGATCTTGAAATCTTAATTCTGACTTCACTAAAACTGCAGGGGATGGGCACAATTGAAATGTGGAGCTTGTTCAAGGACCAGGTGATGCTGTTTCACACTGAAACATTCGAACAATGGCAAATCATTTTGGTGTTGAGTCAATTGGATAGTTGAATGTTATAAAATTCCATCCATGTATTCTGAGAACACTTTTGGTTCTTTAGTAAACATCCAATTTGTTAGCAGCAATACACCTGTCAGTCTACTCTCACAATTTCTCTGGGTTGGCCTCCTCACTGCTTCTCATTCAATTTCTCCCAGGTTCCATCCCGTTGCTCCAGCTAATGTTCCAATAGCAGGCCATGAGTTAGTTCTCTTTAGCCTATGTGTTTTGACCAGCAATGATTTTTCTTCTATCTCACTGTGCATTACCTCCCCTCCCAGTTCAGGTTTCGAGTTACTCTTATTTATGCGAAGCTCTTGGGCCACTATCTCCTTTCCCCATCCAACACTGTCCTCTTCCTGACTGGGAACAGAGAAAGCTTACAGAGAAACATTGAAAACATGTCAGAAGTCACACGATACCAGGATATAGTCCAACAGGTTTATTTGACTTCACCTGATGAAGAAGCAGCATTCCGAAAGCCTGTGATTGCAAATAAATTTGACTATAAGCTGGCCTCATGTGACTTCTGACTTTGTCCACCCCAGTCCAACATCGACACATCCACATCATTGAAAAAAAAGCACAAGTAGGCCACAGCCCTTTGATCCTTCTCCACCGTTCATTATAATCGTGGCTGATTATCCAACTCAAGAACCAGCCTCTGCTTTTCACTCCATTCCCTTTGATCCCTTTACCATCAAGGGTTATATCTAACAGCTTGTTGAAATCATGGGATGTTTTGGACTTAATTGCTTTCTTTGGCAGCAAATTCTCCAGGTGAAGAAATTTCTCCTCATTTCAGTCCTGAATGATTTACCCTGTGTCCTTAGACTGCGATCCCTGGTTCTGGACTCCTCTGTTATCAGGAACTTGCTTCCTGCATCTACCCTATCTAGTCCTCCTAGAATACTGGAGGTTTCATTGAGATCCCCACTCATTCTTCTGAACTCCAGTGAACACAATCCAAACTGATTCAGTGTCTCTTCATACATCAGTCTGGCCATCTCAGGAATCAGTCTGGGAAAGCTTCGCAGCATTCCCTCTGTAGCACAACCAGCCTTCCTAAGATAAGGAGACCAGAACTGCAGAAAAGCACAGACTATTAATGGAAAACGAAAGTTAAAATATAAAAGGAAACCACAGGGAGAAATAAATGTGTTTTCTGTGTTTACTGCAAGGTGTCTGTGTATGATTTATGTCCTACTCAACAATCATAAAAATATGTGGCCTTGTTATGAATTTTGCTGTTGAAAATAATGTTTTCTCCCAGTAGAAATATTGTGGTTTAGCATCTTAAATCTATTGTTTTCTATTTTAGATCTCAAGAGATTGGAACTTGGCAATCCTATCATGGTGGGTCCTCATCTTGCTGTGAATGTGGAGAACAACATCATGTTAGAATATCGCCCTCATGGTCCTCCAATCCAATTCAGTACCATTGCAAGCCAGCACTTACAACTCATTTCAAGTAAACTGGACGAGATTAAAGGAGGGAAAAACACAGTTATAGCTATTACCCTAACGGCCATTTCACCCCTATTCCTGTCGAAGTTTACATTAGAAGAATACAGAATATCAGGAGATCAATTCTCCAGTTACTCGACAGGAGTATGGATACACTGGTTGTAATAAAGAAGGTCAATGTCCGGGAAAACCCCCCACAGATCGTTACCTATTACAGTGACTGGTACGCTTATCAGATTGATTGATTCAGTGATGAGGAAGATGTTCACAGGCATCAATGTGGTATTTGTAGTTGCCTGAGAGATGACAATAGCACATTACCTTCCTCACAATATACATCCTGAGAGAATTATTATAAAGAATGAAATAGATGTGTTTCTTTCATATGTGTGCCCTTCTATACAAAGATAAACACTGTTTCACAATGTTTACCCTCTTTAGAGATGGGTTAATGTCACCTGAGATAATGCACTAAGAAAGCAGCAAAGAAACTTCCATTACAGCTGGGAATGTGAGTTCTGTCATGGAATTGGCCTCCACATTTCTGGTGGAATGGAGAGACTTTAAGGTCTGCACGATGTCCTCTGTATTCTCCAGAAGCCTTGACAGTGCCAGAAGGCCAGTATGCCAAGTCTCTCAGTGAGTATGCTCACCAATGCTCCTATAAGAGTTCTTTCCAACAGAACCCGTCTGTGACCTACCCCAACAGTGAGCTGATTCACTTGAAGCCCCCTCCCCTTGGTCTGTTTGGAGTCCACTCCTGCTCAGCAGCTCACCCTGTACTGATCCCGATTCTGTTGAATCTCCCAGTTATGGTCAGTCCCACAGATCAAGCCATAGTGCCTCAACATCCCTTGTGTGGTTTATTGTCTCTCTCTTTTTATTTACCTATGGGACATGGGCGTCATTGTGAAGCCCAGCATTTATTGCCATCTCAAGTTGCCCTTGAGATGGTGGTGGTGAGCTGCCTTCTCAAACTGCTGCAGTCCATGTACTGGAAGTAGACCCACAATATGCTAGGGAGTGATTTCCATGAATTTTACAAATCAGCAATGAAGGGATGGCGATATATTTCCAAGTCTGAATAGGAAGGGTTTGGAGGGGAACTTGTAGGTGTTGATGTTCCCATGTATCTGCTGCCTTTTTCTTCCAAATGATTGTGTTTGGGGGTTTGGAATGTGCTATTCTAAAGATCTTTAAATGAATTTTATCATTAGGTGAATTTCCACAGTGCACCTTATAATGCACACATCCAGAACTGAGTGTTGGTGGTGGAGGGAATGAATATTTGTGAATGTGGTTTCAAGCAGGTGGGATGCTTTGTGATGAGTGGTGTTACTTCTTGAGTGTTGTTGGAACTGCAGGCAGACGGAAAGTATTCCATCCTATTGCTGACTTGACCTCGTAGATGACAGGCAGGGCTTTGGGGATTCAGGAGGTGAGTTACTCGCTGTAGAATTCCTTGGTTCTGAACTGCTCTTGTATTCTTAGGGTTAGGAGTTAATAGTAGGGTATTGTAATGATAGTGTTATTTGAACGTCAAAGTGTGGTTAGATTATCACTTGTTGGAGATCACCTGGTATTTGTGTGGTACGAATGTCATTTGCCACTTGTCAGTTCAAGTGTGGATATCGTCTGGGTCTTGTTGCACTTGAACATGGACTGCTTCAGCAAATGAGGAGGCATGAATGGTACTGAACATTGTTCAATTATCAGTGAACATCATTCCTCTGACCTTATGATGGAGGGAAGGTCATTTATGAAGCAGCTGAAGGTAGCTGGGCCTTGGACTCTACCCTGAGGAACTCCTGTAGAGATATCCTGGAGCTGAGATGACTGACCTCCAACAACCACAACCATCTTCCTGTGTGCCAGGTATGACTGCAACCATTAGTGCGTTTGCCCCCTGATACCCTTTCCTTCCAGTTTTGCTTGGGTTCCTTGATGCCTCACTTTGTTGAATGTGACCTTCATGTTAAGGGCTGTCACTCCCACCTCACCTCTAGAATTCAGCTCTTTTATCCATGCTCGACCCTAGGCTGTAATGAGGTCAGGAGCTGAATGGTCATGGTGGAGTCCAAACTAAGCTTCAGTGAGCAGGTTATTGCTGAGGAAAGTGGGACTTAATAGCTCTGCTGGTGACACATTCTATCACTTTGCTGATAATTGAGAATAGATTGATTTCTCCTTCATTTTGTGTACAGGACACACTTGGGCAATTTTCCACACTGTTGGCCAGTAACGTAGCTGTATTGGAATGGCATAGCTGATTCAAACTATTCCTCTTCCTCCTGGATGTGCTGGGACTGGGTTGTTGGTGTTATTTTTGTATCTGAAAGTGTAAATGAGAAGGGAGGGTTGAAGTGAGGAAGGGGGATGGTTGGGTGCAAAGCAGGAGGTGCAGGGTCACACCATCAACAGTTTGGACACCATGCCAGAAACAGAATGAGGGTAAGGCAGCAGTGAGAAGGGCCATAAGGCAGTAACATTTCATCATCATGAATTGACCTGCTGACACTGGATGCCACTGTCTCTGGCACAGCATTCCTATGATGCTGAACACCATCTCCTTCATCGAACTGAGACAAAAAAGTAGTACTGAATTCCACTGCTTCTCTGCTGCTCCCTGCTGTTTGTGAATGGTCCTGCAGGAAAGGGAAGAATGCGAATGGCTGTATTGCACTGTGTTTAAGTGCTTTACTTGCCACTGCTGTATTGCTGGAGGTATGTGGAGATGATCCTCGATACCTGCACCCACTCATTTCAGAGGTATTCCATGAGGATGCCTGACCTCCTGGGCAACATGGTCTCTATCCACTGCCCACCGACGCTAGCATAGAACCTTCTGTGTCCTGGTTCTTGATTTCCTCATTTGCAGTGACCACACTGGTATTCAGCAGCGTCCTCCTGTATGTAATTCCAGCTTCTTTTGAGAGAGAGGGATTGCCTTTCAGAGCTGGAGGTAACTGTAACATTTGCTGGTCTTACTTGCTGTTAAACTCCATGTTGTGTGTGTGTGTGCAGCCAGCCAGAAGCTGGGCTGTGTCCAGAAATCATTCCAATGTAGCGGCAGCCCATTGCTTCCCTATACTGGAAAAACACGCTCCTATAATCTTTATCCAATTGACTTTTGTAACTATCTAGAATAAATATGAATTTAAACACAGATACAATTGTCTTTTTAATATTGGCAATATTCAACCAGGGAGGTTAATAGCATATTGATTTGAACGTTCCTCCACAGGGGTGAAGGCACTTTCTCATTCGGTAATTTCAGCATTTTCCAAGGGACAGTTCCTCAATCTTGAGGAGTGCACAGACTCTTCATTTTGGGTGTGTGAGGCTGCAGCTCCTCGTTCACGGTCCTAGGCAGTTTCTCCTCAAATTGAACCTGCACTTCAGCCCCATGCTCCAGTTCTGCGGTCACCTGACATGGAGAGGGAAGAGCAACTTGGAGAACTTCTTGTTGGGTCTCTGCCCAAGGTAGTCATTAACAGATTCAGGCAGCAGGCCATGGTGCAGGGCATTCCATGAGGCTGCCAACCTCTATTCCATGGTTATGTCCATGTCCAGCTGGTTTTGAAGATGGAGCACACAATGCCCACTGTTACATTTAAGGCCTTCCACAACTGCTGATATCACAGGGGCTGGAATGAAGAATCAGTCTGAAAGACCAAGCTTTCATTTAAATTAGTAAGTCCCTTAGGGGTTTAAGTCTTTCATTCTAGATCTCCTTTGACAACTGTCCATTGTCCATCTGATTTAATCTGCTTTAAGTTGGCTGAATTTGTTTCATGGATTTTTGTTAATATTACACAAGATTTTGTTGCAGCATTAATCCACTACATATGATGCTGCAATCTAAATAAATGATTATCAAGAAAACAATTTGTATTTTGTTTTATAATTCACTGTCTGGTTTAGGATCCATTTATCAGAGGAGTATTTTTTGCAATTAAATGTATTTTACTTTGTTCAAATAATTCATTCTTTGTCATAACATACTGTTGTTATCTGTAATAAAATAACTGTTTTGTTTATATTGGCTTTAATAGACTTTAACTGTTGTCACAAAGGTGGATTCCAAATGGTAATCTTCTGCATGAAAGTAAAGTTCAGCCTGTATACATTGAAAGTGGCTTAGTCTTCTATGCAATGTCAATATGGATAGATAGAATATCAGAAGGCATTCTGATAGTTTTCTGAGCAATATGTTATTTTGGATCTTATATTCTGCAACAAGATTTAGTTTACTAGTAAACTTATCGCAGAGATGTTGAAGTATTTTGTGTCTTTCTTCACAGTAGATAACACAAAGAAATTATTGGAATTGGGAAGTTTTAATGTATCTGTGAAACTTGAAAGATTAATATGAGAAAAGATAAAATACTGGAGAAATCAACTGGATGAAAAGCTGACAAATTCTTTGGGACTGATGAGCCTATACCTGAATATTTCAAAAGTAATAGCACAAAGACTGGATGCACAATGTTTTCTGTCAATGATATCTGACTGCTCCCTTTCCTACAGCAAAACTTGAAGCAGCAAATTAATACTTTTAAATTACAAACATTGGTATATTCCCAGCCTTAATAACTAATCACCTATTCTTCAATCATACATTATTGAGATACACGAGTTATTGATTCCTGTTTCTGTCTGCTTACTAATTATACCATATTGGTTAGTATATATGTGTTGTGTTTAGGTTATGTAATTACGCAGTTTCAAAAATGGCTTCTTCAGCATAAGGCGAGTACAAAATTGCATCTTGGACTTTGTGTTCAGTACAGTGACCTAAAAAAGGTTAAGTCAAATTGAAATCTATTGTCCACCTGACTTACAGTGTAAAAGTGGCAAGGGCTTAGATGGGTAGGCGAATGATTTGATAGGTCTAGAGGTGGGTGGGCAGGTGATAAGATGAATGAATGGACACTTGATTGGTTCTAGAGTTCATAGCTGATAGTTTTTCACATTATCAGGGAGATGAGGTGGAACATCTTGAAAAGTGTGAGGTGATGCATTTAAAATACAATACATCAGAAAAAAGTACAGGAACAGGCCCTTTGGCCCATCAAGCCTGCACCAATTCCTGTTCCTTATCTGCTACTTATTGCCCATGTGTGATATCTATCCCTCTGTTTACCTCCCATTCATGTGTCTATCAAGGAATGCCTTAAACATTGCCAACATGCCTGCTTCCAACAACTCCACTGGTAGTATGTTCGAGGTAACCACCACACCCTGTGAAAAATTTTCCCCACACTTCTCCCCTAAACTTTTCTCCTCACACCTTTAACCTGTGCCCTCTTGTAGTTGACCTTTCCAACCTGGAAAAAATCCTCTGATATTCACTCTATGATGCTCATAATTTTCGACACCTCTATCAAGTCGCCCCTCAGCCTCTGTCTTTCCAGTGAAAACGATCCTAGTTTATCCAGCTTTCCTCATAACTAAAACCCTCCAGACTAGGCAACATTCAGGTAAATCTTCTCTGCATCCTCTCAAAAATTTCCACATCCTCCTGGTGGTGTGGTGACTAGAATTGTACACAATATTCCAAATGTGCCCTACCTACAGTTTTGTACAGCTGGAACATAATAAAAATATATTATAAAAAAAATTAAGAAAAAATAGATTTTTAAATATTACAACAAATACAAAACAATGCAATTCAAAACAGTACAAAAATAGTACAAAACTAAACCCAAATAATAAAAAACATTCCCCAACCCACCCTCCTATATGAATGTATAAACATATATAGAGAAGTATAAAATTTAAAAAAACCTAAACTAGGTATTTATTTAGTTAGTTAAATAGCTAACAACAAACAAATAAATAGTAATAACTCAGCCCAGCAAAACAAAACACTCATACATTCACAGTTCCTCCTCCCTGGATATTGGACTGATGAAACACAATTGTTACGGCTATATAAAAGCCCTTGTTAGTGTGGCAGATAAATCTGTATCCAGGTATTTCAAAAAGGGTTGCCATGTCCTGTAAAAACTCTCAGTTTTGTGGTGTACCATATTTGTGAGAAAATCCAGGGGAATATGCTCCATAACAATCTTCCGCCAACCCGACAGGCCTGGGGATTTTTCTGATATCCAACTTAGCAAGGTATTCTTCCTTTCACAGAATGTGAGACCATTGAAAAGTTTTGCCTTATGCGAGTCTGCAGGAAATACAATGGGTAGGCCCAAAAGGAGCGAAATAGGGTCCTTCTCTGCCCCTACACCTAAACTCCTCTCCATTGCACCCACCACAGCGCTCCAATATGTTTGAAGCCTGTCACAAGACCAAAGACAATGGGTAAGAGTACCCGTACAGACCTTGCACTTGGGACATGCTGAAGATAACCCTGGTTTAAATTTTGACAAACGGTCTGGGGCTAAGTGGACCCTGTGGAGAATCTTCAACTGTAAAGCATGGGTCCTATTGCAAATTGATATCTTCCTTGCATTCTCCCAAATATCCTCCCATTCCTCTGAAGAAACTTCAACACCCAGCTCTCTTTCCCAAATCTTGCAGAGTCGATCAGATTCATCTGAGGTGGCACCCCCCAATTGGTGATAAAGAGTACTGACAGTGAGTGTGCTCTTAGCCCTTAGTACCCCTCTTTCTATGTCAGATTTGTAGGGATCAGGCAAAAGTGTGGTCTTTTTTTGAATAAAATCTCTAACTTGAAAAAAA
>NC_057721.1:55052726-55072813 GCF_004010195.1 Chiloscyllium plagiosum | reverse complement strand
ATTGAGATCCCCACGAATGGCCTCTGCCAACGGTTCAATCACCAACGTAAAATGTAATGGTGAAAGAGGACAGCCCTGCTGCCTGCCCCTAGAAATATTAAAATTGCTTGATCGTACCCCGTTGGTAATGACCGCAGCGAGAGGTACACTGTAGAGAACCTTTACCCAAATTATGAAAACTTCGCCCAGATCAAACCGGTCTAGAGTATAGAAAAGGTACGGCCTCTCAACTCGGTCAAATGCCTTCGCTGCATCTAAAGAAATTACCAATCCCTGTATTGACTGCTGTTGACATGCTTGGATTACATTAAGCAGCCTCCTAACGTTATTGGCAGATCTGCGACCCTTTATGAAGCCCATCTGATCCTCTTTAATAATAGAAGTAACACAGTCTCCAGCCTTAACGCAAGAGCCTTAGAGAGGATTTTAAGGTCCTCATTTAAGAGCGAGATGGGCATGTATGAAGCACAGTCTTCCGGATCCTTCCCTTTTTTAAGGATAAGTGAAATATTGGCCTCTCTCAGAGATGGTGGGAGACAAACATGACTGTATGAATCATTAAACATATTCAGCATTGGGCCTGACAGTATACTTATAAATTCCTTATAGAATTCACTGGGAATTCCATCAGGACCGGGCGCCTTTCCACTCTGAAGCTGCCTCACAGCTTCCTTCACTTTTTGCTCTGATAATGGGGCATTGAGAAAGGACAGTTGTTCAGGAGTCACACCCGGGAGTTCAGATCTCTAAAAAAGGATTCCATTTTGACATGCTCCTCCTCACAATTCTCAGACTGATATAATTTAGAGTAGAATCTCTGGAATGCCACATTAATCTTTTTAGAATCACATGTTAGGTTCCCAGACCCCTCCCTAATCGCTGTAATGGTTTGTGGGGCACTTGTCTTTCTGGCAAGGTATGCTAAGTATTTGTCTGACTTGTCACCATGCTCGTATAACCTTTGCTTTGCAAAAGCCAGCTTCTTCTTTGCCATCTGCATGAGCACGGAATTTAGTGCAGACCGCAGTGCCATAATCCTCTGTAGTTTGACCAACGAGGGTCTGTCTAAATAGGCCTTCTCGGCTGCCTTCAACCGTGCTTCAAGGAGACATTGCTGCTCACCCTTCTGCCGCTTCCTACTTGTGAAATATGAAATAACTAACCCTCTGGCATAAGCTTTGACAGTTTCCCAGAGAACAGATGAGCTATCAACCGAGCCTATGTTGATGTCTAGGAATGCCCGAAATTCCCTAGAGAAATACTCCACAAACTTGCTATCCATGAGAATAAAGGGGTCCATTCACCAATACCTTGAATCCACTTAATTTTAACCATGAGGTACACTGGAGCATGATCAGAGATGGCAATATTACCAATTGTACAGGATGCCACCAGATCCAGGATTACCACAGGGGTCAGAAAAAAAATCAATCCTCGTGTGACATCTGTGCGGATTGGAGAAAAACATGAAATCCCTACCCGTAGGGTGGAGACACCTCCAGACGTCCACCAACCCTAATTCCCCACACAAACCCAATAATTGTTTAGTTTGTGCAGAGGATATCGAGGGACCTTTAGGCAACCTGTCTACTGTGGGGTCCATGAGGCAGTTAAAATCTCCCCCTATAACGATGTGCTGAGACTTGAGACTTATCGGTTTATAAAAAGCATCTATCAAGAATTTAAGAGGATGAGCTGGGGGACAATAAACATTTAAAATGCCATATTCTTCACCATTTATCAAGGCTTTAAGAATTACAAACCTCCCGTATGTGTCTTTAACACATTCCAACAATTTAAATGAGAGATTTTTCCTAACCAATATAGCCACTCCCCTACTTCTGGTATTAAATGATAAAAAATAAACTCGGTCAAAGCCATTCTGCTGTAATTTCAGATGCTCCTTGTCATCCAAATGTGTCTCCTGTAACAAAGCAATATCCACCTTCTCCTTTCTAAGACTCAAGAGTACCTTCTTCCTCTTAATTGGTGAGTGACTTCCCTTGATATTCCAGGTACACCATTTATTCAAATCATTAACCATAATCTTCTGCAATTACATTTAAATTCCAGAGAGGAGGAACCCGAACCACAAATTGATGAGCCTTAGTGTCGCATGGTCCACCAAATATAAAAACTACATAAAATAAAACCACTACATTTAACAAACATACAAAGTTATTAAAAATAAAAAATCAAAAACCAGAAATCAAACCAACATATAAAGCGCCAATAGCACTGAGTCGGGGAACTCACCCCCTGCCCGGAGGGGGCAACTACCTATCCCGAACTGCCCATAAATAGGCATCTAACCATCTCAACTACCTTCACTTCTCCCAGCTAGAGCCACATCGCAAGCACAAGCTAAAAAGAATAAACACCCCATAGAATATCAATATGAATAAAAAAAACATTCTTTTATAAAAAAAAAGGGAATAAATATCCTACTCATCCTTTGGTATGTCCTAACTTAGAAATTTAAAATGTACATCTTAACCACCGCCAGACATAGTTTGAACCAAATTATTATCAATAGAGGAAAAAAAAGGGGAAAAACAAAGCTCCAACCGGATTTCCTCCATTTCTTTTACAGAATGATAAACACATACCCAAGCAATGATATTTATACATACTACAATTGTCTAAATTAGGTTAGTTTGTCCACAAAGTCTCTTGCCTTCTCCGATGTGTCAAAGAGATGCATGGATCCATCTAAGGTGATCCGAAGCACTGCTGAATCCCAAGCTCCTTCAATCTTCTCTTGACACCATCATACGATTTTTGTTTCTGGATCACTGCCGCTGAAAAGTCCTGAAAAAACATGATCTTAGACCCCTCATAAATTAGGGCCTTTGGATCCTTCCCTTGGAGTCTGGAGGCCTCCATGACTCTCTCCTTATCCCAGTAATGATGGAATCGCACTAGGAAAGGAGGAGGGCGTTGACCCAGACCCGACCTCTGCGCTGCGACCCAGTGAGCCCTCTCTATCTTCAATCCTCTCATGCCAGTCTCCATGTCAAGGAATTTCGGAAGCCAATCTTCAACAAATTCCGCAGGCTGCTCACCTTCCTTACCCTCGGGCAGACCGATGATCTGAATGTTTTTTCTCCTGCCCCTGTTTTCAAGATCATCCACTTGGTCACGCAAATTACGAACCTGCGTCTTCAGGGCTTGGATCTCTTCCTTGAATGAACTGGCATCAGCTTCCACCACTGTGACCCTGTGCCCCACCTCATCCGTCCTCTTCTCCAGGTCTCCCAGCTGCTGCTCATGCTTCTGCAGCATGAGAGAGACTGGAGCCAGTTTCTCTTCAATCTGTTTCCCCAACATCGAGATTTCGAGAGCTGGTTCACCAGGTCCTGGAGAGTAATCGGCTCGGAGGCTGCTGCAGGCTGGGCTGTAGACCCGGCCTCGGATGCTCCTCCTCCCTTTTTAGGCATTTCTGGACAGCTGAAAATACAGTTAAGTCAATTTTTAAATGTTTCTTGGGGCTCCACAATCTTTCCAACACCCCAAGAAATCTTGATGACCTGGGTTGGGTGGGTTAAAGGATCGTCCTGCTCCTGCTGCGAGGCGAAGCTCTGCAGTGCGATCTTCTTAGATCGCTGCCATCTTAGATCCCCTTGGAACATAATTTGCCAACCTTTTTATTGGATGCTGCTGCTGATGAAGGCAAGAGTGCTTTCTGCCTTCTTGACCACTTTATCCACCTGGGATCATGTACCTGTACACTCTGTATGTCAATGCTCCTAAGGATTCTGCCATTTCTTGTATAACTCGCACCTGAATTTGATCTTCCATAATGCATCACCTCGTATTTGTCCAGATTAACCTCCATCCGCCATCTCTTTCCCAAAATCTACAATCTATTTATATCCTGCTGTATGCTTTGACAATTTTTCTCACTATCTACAATTCTGCCAATTTTGGTGTTATTTGCGAACATATGAATCATACCACCTACATTTTCCTCCCAATCATTTATATTTATTACAAACAACAAAAGGCCCCAATCCCTGAAGAACAGCACTAGTTATTTATCTCCATTCCAAAAAGCACCCTTCCACTGATACTCACTATCTTCAATGATCAAGACAGTTTTGTCTCCATCTCACCATTTCACCCTGATCCCATGAGATGTCACTTTTTGTACCAGCTTGACATAAGGTACTTTATCAAATGATTCACTAAAGTCCATGTCGACAACATCTACTGCCCTTCCCTCATCAATCATTCTTGTCACTTCCTCAAAAAACTCAACCAACCTTCCCTGCACAACTGCATGTTGCCTATCACTAACAAGCCCATTCACCACCAAATGTGAAGAGTTCCTATGTCTCAGTATCTTCTCCAACAGCTTCCCCATCACTGATGTCAGGCTCACTGGCCTGTAATTACCTGGCTTACCTCTGTTTCCCTCCTTTAACAAAGGAACACTGACCATTATGCACACCTCTGGAACCATGCCTGAGGCCCAAGAGGATGCAAAGATATCTGTCAAGGCCCCAACTATTACCTCCCCTACCTCCCACAGTATCCTGGGATAGATCCCATCAGGCCGTAGGGACTTGTCTACTTTAATATTCACGAACATTTCCTCCTTCATTATGTTGACCCGCCTGAGAGTATTACACACTTTCCACTGGCATCAACATCTCTTACGTCCCTCTCTTTGGTGAATATCGATGTAAAGTACTTAACCCAGCTGGTCAAAGACATTTTATAGACTCTTTTAGCCCTCCTAATCCCTATTTGAGCTCTCCCTACTTTCTCTACATTCTTCAAGGATTTTGTTTGTTTATAGTTGCCTCGACTTTAGGTATGCTTCCTTTTTTCACTAACCTGATAATTTTCCGTCATCCAAGATTTCTGAATTTTGCATTCCATCTTTCATTTTCATAGGAACATGCCTGTCCTGCACTCTAATCAAGTGGTCTTTAAAAGTCAGATGTGGATTTACCCTCGAACAGTCGCTCCCAAACTAAATTCTCCAATTCTTGCCTAATTTGGCTTTTGTTGACCTTGCCCCAATTTAACACTGATTCACTGTTGTTATTATCCAAAAGTATCCAAACCATATGAAAGTTTGGTCGCTATTCCCAAATTGTCCCCCACTAAGCTCTTGATCACCTGACTGGGCTCATTTGTCAATACCAGCTCCAGTAAGGAGCCCCTGCCCTGTTGGACCATCCACATGCTGTTTCAAAAAAACCCTCCTGGACGCACCTAACAAATTGCTCCTCATCTGAATCCCTGGCACCATGGACATTCCAGTCAGTACGGGTGGAATTAAACTCACCCACCACAAGAACCCTGGTATTTTCATCTTTTCAGAATCTGACACAGATCCCATTCTGTATTCCCAATGGCAGCTGGAAGGTCTGTAGTCCAATCCCAGCATGGTGACTGTACCCTTCCTATTCCTTTAGCTCCATCTATAATGCCTTGCTGCAAGATCCCTCCAGGGTATCCTTCCCCAACACAGCTACGATATGCTCCCGAACCAGTAATGCAATTCCATGATCTCTTTTGCTTCCTCCTCTGTCTCACCCAAAACATCGAAATCCCAGAATGTTAAGCTGTCAATCCTGTCCATTCATCAACTCTGTCTCTGTGATAGTAACAGCATAATAATTGTATGCATTAATCTAGGCTGTATGTTCATTCATTTTACCTGTTATACTTATTGCATTGAAGCAAACAGTCCAAGCCTCCAGTTCTGCTGAGCTTAGCAATCCCTTCCTGACTGCTCTTCCTCTTAGCTATATTTGCCTTAGTCTCAAGCTCTTCTCCAGTCTTTGTATTTGCTGACCTGCTGCTCCAGTTCCCAACCCCCCTGCCACACTAGTTAGACCCTCACAAGTGGCACTATCTGAGCTCCCTGCCAGGATATTGGTGCCTCTCCAGTTTAGGTGTGACTCGTCCTTCTTGTGCAGGTCCCAATTACCCTGGCAGAGATCTCAAACACCCAGATATCTGGAGCCCTCCTCCATACACCAGCTCTTTAGCCATGTGTTGAGATCTACTCTGATCCTGTTCCTAGCCTCAGTTGCTCATGGCATGGGAGTAATACTGAGATTACTACCCTCGAGGTGCTGCTTTTTAATTTTCTATCTAACACCCTGAATTGCTTATGCAGGAACTTGTCATTCTTCCTCCCATAGCATAGATAAATAAATAATAGGTAAACAGCGGCAAAAACTAAAACACAGGTATAGGCGAATATTAAGAGTTTGTGAGTCCATTCAGTATTCTAACAACAGGAGGGTAGAAACTGTTATGAAATCGGCTGGTGCATGTGTTCAGGCTTCTGTACTTTCTCCCCAATGGAACAAGTTGTAGAAAAGCATTGCCAGGATGGGATGGATGTTTGAGAATGCTGGTGGCCTTTCCTTGACAGCGGGCCTGGTAGATGGATTCTATAGATGGGAGGTTGGCCTTTGTGATGGTCCGGGCTGAGTTCACCACTCTCTGTAACTATCTCCGATCTTGAATGGTACAGTTGCCATACCAGGTAGTGATACATCCAGACAGAATGCTCTCGTTGGCGCACCTATGAAAGTTGGCAAGGGTATTCGCCGTCATGCCAAATTTTCTCAGCTGCCTGAGGAAGGAGAGACATTGTTGGGCCTTTGTAACCAGTGTGTCCACATGAAGAGTCCAAGAAAGCTTGTTGTTGATGATAACTCCCAAGAGCTTGACACTCTTCACTCGTTCCACCTCTGTGCTATTAATGTGTAGGGGCGCATGAGTAACATCCTGCCAAAAGTCAATAATGAGTTCCTTGGTTTTGCCAGCATTGAGAGTTAGGTTGTTCTCAATGCACCATTTTTCCAGGTCTTCCACCTCCCGTCTGTAGTCTGTTTCGTTGCCATCTGAGATTTGACCGACTATGGTGGTGTCATCAGCAAACTTGCAAACGAAAATAGTCTGGGGCATTGGCGACACAGTCATGGGTATACAGTGAGTACAGTAGGGGGCTGAGTACGCATCCCTGGGGGCCTCCAGTATTGAGTGTTAGTGAGGATGAAGATTGGGCCTGTGGGTCAGGAAACTGAGGATCCAGTTGCAGAGAGTGGGGCTTAGTCTGAGATCACTGAGTTTAGTAATCAGTCTCGAGGGGATAATAGTGTTGAAAGCTGAACAGTAGTCAACGAGTAGGATTCTTACATAGCTGCTCTTGGTGTCAAGATGTTCTAGGGAGGAGTGAGGAGCAAGTGATCTGATGTGGATGTTGGTTTGATAGGCAAATTGGAGTGGGTCAAGAGTAGTGGGGAAGCTGGAGTTGATTAATGCCATGACCAGCCTTTCAAAGCACTTCATGACTACTGCCCAGTGGCCCTAACTTCATGACCACCGAAGGTGGGACCACTGGATGGTAGTCATTGAGACATGCTGCATGAGCCTTCTTAGGCACCGGGATGATGATGGCCCTCTTGAAACAGGCAGGGACAGTGGCCTGCTGCAGGGAGAGGGTGAAGATGTCCAAGAAGACCTCTGCCAGTTGATCTGCGCATGTTCTGAGTGCACGGCCTGGTACTCCATCTGGTCCCATTGCTTTACTTGGATTCACACGAACGAAAACTAATCTGACCTCTGATGCAGTGAATGTTGGAATAGGTTCATCAGGAATTGTCGGAATAGCTGTTACCTCCCCGCTGAAATTCTGCTCAAAATGAGCATGGAAGGCGTTGAGACAATATGGAAGGGATGTGTCATCATCTGCTATCTTGCACTGTCTCTTTTTAGAACCTGTGATGTCATTCAGTTCTTACCATAGTCGTTGTGTGTCTATCTAGGTCTCTAGTTTGAATTGTTATTGATCCTTGGCTGTCTTAATGGCTCTGTGAAGGTCATACTTGGATTCCTTATATTTGAATGAGTCTCCTGACCTGAAGGCCTTATGCCTGGTTTTTAGCAGGTTCTGTATGTCCTGATTCATCCAGGGTTTCCTGTTGGGGAACACATGGATTGACTTCCTCGGCATGTAGTCCTCCACGCACTTGCTGATAAAATCTGCGATGGTGGCGGCGTACTCGTCCAAGGTACCCGCGGACTTTTTGGACATGGCCCAACCAGCCAATTCCAGACAGCACTGGATTGGATCGGAGGGCCATGAGGGTGATATTCTCCCACAATGTCATTCTCCAAGTTCACAGCAAGATTAGGACTCACCTTGATAGGATTGCCAAGGTACGATATATTGAGATCTAAAATAGAAAACAATAGATACAAGATGCATACCACAATATTTCTAATGTGAAGAGATATGAAACTGGAAGGAATCAGCAATTTCGTCAGCAAAATGCAAAACAAAACCACAGATTTTTATGGCTGTTGACTAGCATTTAAATCGTACAGAGGCACCTTGCAGTAAACACAGACGACTGATAAATCCTATATCACATTAATTTACCTACACTTATTCTGTGAACAACTTGTTGTTCTTTGACCTATCTTCACCTTAGGTTTCTGGACCATTCTCCAATAAAGAGGCAGTCAGACTGCTGACCTGTTCCTGGTGCTCTGCCAATGCTGGTCTGTCTGATCTCAAAGTCTCAAGGTGAGACTGGGGAGAATAAACTGTGACAGATTTAGCAGTCCCCCCTGTGAGGAATACTTCAGTCTGACTGAGTGAACATAGACTGAAAATCACTCTGTGGCAATGCGGAGGAAATACGTAATGAAATCAATGTTCATGATGTGATATTTAAAATAATTTACTCAGAGGCAACCAAATAAATTAATTAGTTATTGATCTCACGGCAGAATTGTTTTGACCAATTCTACCCAATTGCTTTGGACAGAAAAACCATTCTTCTGCAAACATCACTCTGTTTCTCTTGCATTACATCATTCCTTTGTTCTCTCTCTCTGTTGATCTATTTGGCTTGTTCTCCTCTTTGATAGAGAAATGAAGTGCAGAAAAACTGCCAAAATCTGCAAAGTAAAGGGACCTGGGGCTACTTGTGGATGAAATACATAATTTTTTCACACAGGAGCAACAAGTAGTCAAGATGGACCTTATTTCAAGCAGGTTGGAGTAAACAGTTGGGAAGTCTTACCACAAGGTGCTGGTGAGATCACATCTGGAATATTGTGAGTAATTTTCCTCTTCTATCAGGAAAGATATTGTTTCATTGGAGGCAGTTCAGAGAACGTTCACTCGGATGATCCCTGGCATATGTCTTATGAACAAAAGCCAGGCAAGCTGGGGCTCTACACTCTGAAGTTTAGAAAAATGAGAAGTGATTACATTGAAACAACCCAAATTGTTTTGACTCGGAGGCAGTGTGTGGTCGGTGTTAGTGTCTTTATTCTGGACGTTGATTTGGTTGTGTAAACACAGCTTGGGATAACAATGGCTCTTTCAGTTACCAGGAGATTTCTGCAGGCAGAAGAAGTGACCTTGGGGGTTTTTACAAAAGGTGCGAGAATTAGCAGAGAAGCTGGAGTTGGAGCTACCTCCATCCGCGAAGAAAGATGATTGCAACAATAGCTCAGCATTTAAACTTGCTGGAAACACCAAACATTCAAATGCAAATTAAGCAGCTTGAGTTAGAGGTGAGTGAAGGAAAGGGCAGCAGAAATGAAACAGTTTGAGTTACGATTAAAAGCAAACGAGAAAGAAAATGTATGAAAGGCTTTAGCAGAAGAGAAGGAAAAAGAGAGAGTCTGATCTTCAGAAAATGATACTTAGAAAGGAGAGTCAGCTTAAAGGATGGAGATGAAGACTGAAGACAGTGAGGATGAGCAAGCCCCTGGTAGTCAGAAGCCTAGTGAGAAACTGTTTAAATATGTTCAAGCATTGCCTACGTTTGATGAGAAGGAGGTGGAAGCCTTTTTCATCTCATTTGAAAAAAACCGCTAAACAAATGCAGTGGCCAGTGACCATGTGAGTTTTGTTGATTCAAAACTTGTAGGTAGAGCTTGTGAGGTGTTTGCTTTACTATCAGAGGAGGCATCTGGGGCATATGAGAAGGTGAAGAAAGCCATCTTAAGTGCATATGAGCTTGTACCAGAAGTCTACAGACAATGTTTCAGGAATCTAAGGAGGGACGCAGGTCAAACCTTTCTGAGTTTGAAAGGATCAAACAAAGTAATTTTGACAGGTGGATAAAAGCGTTAAAAATAGAGCAAACCTACAACAGTCTTAGAGACATAACTATTTTGGAGGAATTCAAAAATTCACTTCCTGATGTAAACTCATGTGCAAACTCATGTGGATGAGCAAAGAGTTAAAACAACAAGGTCAGGAGCTGAAGTGGCTGATGATTATGAGTTGATCTATAAAACACCGTTTGGCTTCCAGAATCAATTTCAGTCCATGAGGGATAGAAATTGAGGCAAAGAGAAATCCTCATGAGGAAAGGGAAAGGTAGATCTCAGTTAAAGTCATAAGGATAACTTACCACAGGGTAAAAAGGAAACCCTTGAAGGGGACAAAGAAGTTAAAAAGCTCCGGTGTTTTCATTGCAGTAAAGTAGGGCACACAAAATCACAGTGTTGGTGGGCTAGGAGAAGCACTGGAAAGCCAGATGTAGGAAACCAGGACTAGCCTGGGAGTTATGTTGGATTGGTAACAGAAAGCCCAGTGCAGATCTGCTTAAAAGGTATACCTACAAAGGTAGTTTATTCACATCGGCCAGCAGTAGCAGGGAAAGAGGTTACAATGTTAAGGGACACAGGATCCTCTCAGTCTATGATTCTGAAAGATGAGGAGGTAAGTACTTCTGAAGGACTATTGCCAGAAAAGGTATTAGTAACAGGAACTCATGGTGAGACAAAAAGCCTCAATTATGTAAAGTGAGGTTAGAGTGTCCAGAAAAGAGTGGAGAATGTGTGGTTGGAGTACGGGACAAACTCTCAGTTCCAGAAATATAATTTGTCCTTCCTAATGATATATTTGATTCACTGGTAAGAGTGCTTGCTATTATGGTTGAAAAGCCAGTGGAAACTCAGGCAACTGAAATAATGCAGGACACACATCCTGAATTTTTTCCTGTCTGTGTAGTAACAAGGTCACAAAGTCATCAGTTGAAACAGGAGAGATCAGAGAGTGTAGATAAGGCAGTTGAAGTGGCATTAGCAGAGGGTCTGTTTGATCAGATGGTTGAGATAAAACAGAAGCAACTAGATAACCATACAGACATCTTTAGCTCAGCTAAATTAATTGAGTTACAGCAGAAATTTGAAAATATATAGCAGTTATATCAAAAGGCTTTTACAGAGAAGGAATCTGAATGTATCCCTGAATGTTATGACCTTAAAAATGGTGTTAGAAATTGCATAGTCAGGCAGATGAGAAATGGGCAGAAATTCAACAAATCATATTGACAGTGGGGTATCGAAAGGAGGTGCTGTGAGTGGTGCATGAGCAACACTTGGAGGTCATTTAAGAGTGAGGAAAACACAGGCTAAAATAAAAGGCATTTTTACTGGCCTGGACTGCACATGAATGTAGTTGAATTTTGCCAGACATGTCATACATATCAGGTAACTGGAAAACCACAGGCAGTAATAAAACCTGAATCTTTAATATCTATTCCAGCAGTTGAGGAATCTTTAACAAGAGTCTTAATTGATTGCATGAACCTCAAACAAAAAATGGGAATCAGTATTTGTTAACAATAATGGATGTATTTAATGGAGAAATTTAAGGACAAAAATGCCAGACTGTTTAGGTGGAGCTTGTTGGTACAGACATCAATTTAAACATTGTGCATGTGGCAGGTTGAGAAAACATGATTGCCGATGCATTGTTGAGACTGAAATGAGATACAAAGGCATTCAGTGGTGGGAATGCCACGGACTGAATCTGAATGTAGTTGTGCATGTTAGTGAATGTCAGTGAGTGTATATGTGTATCTTAGGGAACTAACCTCTCTTTTTTGGGGGGTTTTGAAAAATGAAGCCATCTTTGGATAATGATGGTTTATTTGTTTTAAGGGGGGAGGTATGACAAAGCTGGTCCTTTCTCAAGGATTACTGTACCCTTGAGTTTTTTTTCCAGAGAGGGGGTAATTGGTCAGACTCTAACTAGACTGGGTTTAGATAGTTTAATGAGGCCCTGTTTGTTTATACCCAACGGATAATGACTCTGCAGAAGGCTTGGAAAAAAAACGGTATAATCAAATAGAAATGGAGGGCTATCTGCGTAGTTGTTTCGATTAGTCAGGTTAAGTTAAGCTGCAGTCTCTGTGAGAAGCTGCCACTCTGTCTTCTCTTCTGACTTTGAACCTGTGAGACGTTGTTTCATTTTTTTTCTTTTGTGCCAAGGGGTGTTTATTGGGATTGGTGCAAGTTTATTAGAACACCATCAGTAAGTTGGGATAGCTATCATGTTCGGATAGGATAAGTTATTTTGGTATTCTATTTTTTGGTCTTTGTGTTTCATTCCGTAATCTTCTAAATAAATTCTGTTTAGTTTAATCACTAAGTAGGCTGACCAGCTAATTCTCTCTGGGAAAATCCACTATACACTGACATAAATCAAATTGCAAAGTTAGGGTCTGGGCCACCTGCTAAAAATGCTTTGAGGTGTCGGGCCTGGTCCATAACAAGTCGGAGCAAGTTAAACTTGTTGTTTACTCCAAAGGAACTCTGTGTTGGACACCAGACACCAACATCTGAGAGCACACAATATTCTGACCACTGATCACTAGACTATGGTGACCAGGGCACTGGCCCCACTTTCATGAACGTTGATATCTGAAAGCATTAGACTCTAAGAACCCTCATATTTCCAATCCATTTACAGTATATCTCGATATTCAATACTGCACACCTTAATGCACTGGCATTAACTTATCATTATAATCCTGCAGCAAGGAGTCTGTGCACTCAGGTACATACACCCAGCTCCTGGACATGACCAGGCCACATCTCTGGGCTGTTTACTTGCCTTTCTGTGCTCTGCCCCCCTCAACCTGAGGTAAATGGTTGAGTACTTCTGTATTGCCTGGTCAATTTATTCAGACACAAAGTCAGGAAGCTTGGTCATGGCTGTCAGTAGTCTTCAGTCAAATCAATCAAAGGTAGCCTTCGGTCATGGGGTCCTGGCACAGTAAGTCATGGGCAAACTCCAATAACAATTCAGGGAATGGGAGACAGTCAGCCTGCTCTCAGAGTAGACAAGAGTCGGGTGCTGTCAACATGACGGGTGAGGAGCTGAATTTCTGGCAGCACATTACGAGTCTTAACTCTTTCGATCCCATCAACAGCTGTTCACTTCCTGGAATAAGAGAAGCTGGTTACTGAGGAGGTGAAAATGGGTGGCACAGCTTTTTGCTTATTCATTCGCAGGATGAGGACATCATTGCTAAGCAAGTATTTATTGCCCATTCCTATTTGAATTAGCTTTCCTGTCACATGTAGTCACATGAATACAGTGAAAAGTTTACAAGTCCCCACTTATGGCTCCATCTTAGGTGCTGAGGCAGCTAGTACAGATTCTTAAAAAGGAATAGAAAAATAAAAAAAATAAAAAGTTTAGATTAACAGTCCTTCCACAATAGTATATATTAAACAAAAAGAGAAATTAATCTATTTCACAGCTCTGGGCTCGCAGTCCCGATCCACACCACACACGCCCCCACATGAAGGCCAGACCAGGGGAGCTTGTCTGTCTTCCAAACTCTGAAGGACATTTGTGAGCCAGAGGTGCTTTTCCAACAATTGACAATGGTTTCATGGTCATCAGTGGATTCTTAATTTCAAGTATTTTTTGTGGAATTTGAATTCCACTATCTGCCACGGCAGGATTTGAACATTAGCTGAGTCCCTGGATTAATAATCTGGCAATAATGCCAGTCCCCTTGGAGTTCATGTTGGTGCAGGTGGAAGGTGACCTGGGTGGTTGAGTAAGCAGCACTGAGGACATGCAGCATTAGTGCTATAGGGAGAGTTGTTGTGGGGTGGTAGTGAGAGAAGGGCAGATGTTTCAGGTAATAGAACAGTAGAACATGATCCTTAGTGGGAGGTGGATAGAGTGAGTGTGAAATATCAGAAAGAAGATGATGACATGCTGAGGCATGAAAAACCGACAGTTTCCCACAGTTCTATATATCCCTCTTGATCACTGAGACCACACTGACCCAGGTGGCAACCTCAGCTGAGGCTGGCATAGTCTGGTATTGTAACCTCCTCTGCTTGTTCTGGGGTAACAGGACATTTCACCCCCGCACCACCCCATCCATTGGGACCTACAGTTCACTTCTGCAAAGCCTGGTGCCAAACTTTCCTCTATGTCCAGACAAATATCAGGAACTGTGCAGGTCACATCCGGACTAACAGTGCTTGTCTGGGTGCAGAGCCACCTTTTAAAGAGGTGCCACAGATGCCAGTCTGTTCCAGGATATTTTAGCAACTGTAAGCTCTCCCAGAACAATAGGTGTTTGAATGGGGATGGAATCAGGTGAAAGGGGTGTCACAGAGGTGGGATAGGTAGGTAATGAGGCAACTTTGAAAATATTTGGCGAGAGACATTGCCAGGCCTCTTTATATAGAAACCCTCCATGAAACCTGACAAAACTGACAGACAAAAATAAACTCGATTTGATCTTATTGACTCCATAATGGATACAACTTTCCTGAAATCCTGGAGTGTCACTTAAACCCATAGCTTCTGGCTCAGAGGCAGGGATCTTGCCCTTATACTCCAGTATATCCATTTCCCAGGGTTAAATAGCATAAAATAATCCATGATATTAAATTCAATCTGAGACATGAGCTTCGAACTACAGTTAGAGACAAAAAAAAACTGCAGATGATGTTTATTGTTACATTAGTTTGAAGGTAGACAGGCAGGAGGCTGGAAGAACACAGCAAGCCAGGCAGCATCAGGAGGTGGAGAGGTCGAGGCTTTGGGTGTAACCAAAAGTCCTGAAGAAGGGTTACATCTGAAACGTCAACTTCTCCACCTCTTGAAGCTTCCTGGCTTGCTGTGCTCTTCTAGCCTCCTGCCTGCCTACCTTCAAACTAAAGTAGCAATAAACAATTTATATAGAACTTTCAAAGTCTAGAGGTAACATTATAACTGAGGGTTTCTGCAGCAGATGTCTAAGGCAGGGACAAAGTCAGGAGGTGCTGTGGAGGTGAAAATTGACCATGTTAATAACAAACAAAAACAAAAATTGCTGGAAAAGCTCAGCAGGTCTGGCAGTATCTATGGAAAGAAATCAGAGTTAACATTTCAGGTCAAGTGACCTTTTCTCAGAACTATTTTCTAGTGGGTGATTGCTGTTATTTGGTTCCATTCATATCTCTTTAATTGTAGCCAGAGAATCATTTGCAATGACTTCTGTTTCTGCTCCCAAACTTTTACCTTTTGAGTCTCTTCAGAATCTATCAAACTCCAGCAGTTTTGAGGAAGGCTCACTCGATCCAAAACATTAACCCCGATTTCTCTTCACACTTGTTGCCAGAGCTGCTGAGCTTTTCCAGCAATTGTTGTTTCTGACTTACAGCTTCTGCAGTTCATTTGGTTTTTACTTAGTGTTAATGACACCATAGATATGTAAAAGGAAGGTGTCCTCAGGTTTAGTAAGACACAAAGGTTATGAATAGGTCGGTTTAGTTGCAGGAAGAAGAGAGGAGTTTGGAACTGGGACCAAAAGGAATGCCTCCAATCTTCCCAACATTTAATTGAAGGATTTTGTTTTTGCTTCTTGAGCACTGTATGTTAAACAGGCAGTCTGTCAATTCAAAACTGGTGAAGGATTTGAGAATGGTGGTGGTGATCTGGACATAGGTATATTCAGTGTATATGTGGACACACATGACGTGCACTTAGATGTAGTCACTGAAGGCCAGCAGGTCAATGACAAATAGGAGGGAGCTAAGGATAGATCCCAAGGTACCACAAAAGATAACTGTTTGGGAGCAGAAAAGGAAGCCATTGCAAATGATTCTCTGCCTACAATTAGAGGGATAAGGATGGAACCAAGTGAGAGCAAGCACCCACTAAATAACAGTGGAGAGGCATTGGAGAAGGATGGTATGGTCAACTATGTCAATGTCAGGAAGGAAGAGGAGGCATATTTCAGGGAAGGACATCTGCCTTTATTGCCTACTCTGGTCTATTTGTGACACTTGACCTTGTTATGGACTAGGCCAGATACCCAAAACATTCTTATGCAAACAGCACAGACCGTAACTTTGCAATTTGTTTCAGTAAGTGTATAGTGAAAATTACCCAGGATAAGTTAGCTAGGTTGACTACCAGGTTTTAAAACAAACAAAAATTGATTCACAAAATTATGGAATTAAAATCAAAAGACAGAATATAGAATACCCACAGAACGCAGACTATCCCAAATTAGACTTAGTTATGCTGTTCCAAATATATATAACAGTCCAATAAATAAACCCCTTAAACACAGAGCAAAAAAATGAAACAAAGGCTTACACCCAGTTAGAAGGGCAGAAGGAGAGAGTCTAGCAGCCTGATTCCACCCAGCCCACTGCTGAACTGACTCTAACTTAACTACAGTTTTCAGGACTGACTACTCCCCTTTCATTATACAGGTCACTTCTAAAACATAAAAGCTTTAGCCTAAAGTCTCATCTGTTTACATATAAACAAAAGGCCTCCCAATACCCTTTCATCTCTGTCTCAAACCAGTCACTTTGGAGCTTGGAGTGTTTTACGATCCCTCTGAAAAAAATCAAGGACACAGTATCCTTTAGAAAAAGAACAGTGTATAGAAAAAAGGACCAGCTTTGTGACAACCTACAGTAAGACGGACTCTTAAATGCCCTTTAAAATGATTTAACAAAACATTCACATACATCAAATTGCTACAGATATGCTGAATGAGAAAAAAAAAAATCAAATCATACTGATGGTGGTTAACAGATGAAAAATACCAGAGGTGATTTGGTGATAGTGAAAAAAATACATTCGATTGTGTGTAAGAGCTCTTCTGGATATTTAAAAAAAAAGAAAAAGAGAAAAAGGAAAAACGTATCCCTAATGGTTCCTTAGATCTTCTAGGTGTGAGAGGTTAAGGGTTTGGAAGGTGTTATTCATATAGATTTCATAACTAAGGGTTGTATCTGTACTGGTACATCAATCCATGATAACTGCTAAAAACATTGAAGTCTACCTAGGAGCTACTAATGTCAGGATGACCTACAGACTGAAATCCATGTGGAGAAAAGCAAATGTATACAGGGAGAAAAAAAATTAGAAAATATCTGCAAACATGGAAAGAACAGTCAGAAAACTAACATGGGTTAGAATTGTGCTGGAGCTGTGGGGATTATAGCTGGAAATGTGTTGCTGGAAAAGCGCAGCAGGTCAGGCAGCATCCAGGGAACAGGAGAATCGACGTTTCGGGCATAAGCCATTCCTGAAGAAGGGCTTATGCCCGAAACGTCAATTCTCCTGTTCCCTGGATGCTGCCTGACCTGCTGCGCTTTTCCAGCAACACATTTCCAGCTCTGATCTCCAGCATCTGCAGACCTCACTTTCTCCTGTGGGGATTATAGCATTGGATGAATCAAACATTCAAATTTTTCTTTAGGATCCAGGCCAGCAAGCCATTTTAGTTGCTGTAGATATGCAGACTTGAGTCAGCAAAAGTGTCCCACTGGACCTAAACTGAACAAGAGAATTCTTCGGCTGACATCTAAGAGATACCCTCGAAAGTCCATTTACATCTGGCTTGGTGAAACTGCTTAACAACATCCAAATCAGAACAATCAAAATAAATGTCTGGATAAATGTCATCCATTTCTAATGGAGGTTGATACTAGCACAGCTGTATTAGTGAACCAGTCTGTAACAAAATTCATTCTGGACTCCAACCCTTATGGTTATGTAAGACCTTGGCTAGAATAACAGCCTATATGAGGAACCATTACAGATTTAGGGTACAGGTTTGGTTCTGGTCTCATAAGAGAAGCAACTGGATCAGTCACCACTGATTGTGGTAAAAGGCTTAGACTCAAGCCTGATGAGGCAAAATTAGTTGAGAAAGATTCACTGGGGTTGATTCAACATTTTTCGATTAGAAAATGGCTGCCTGAGTAAAGTCCCAATTAAATACCTGGAAGTTTTTCAGGAAGGTCTAGGGACTACCAAAGGAGCCAAGATCACCTTGCGTGTTGACTAGGAAGCAATTCCATGATTCTGCAAGTTTCACCCAATGGCATTTGCCTTACAGGCAAAGGTAGAGGCAGAAATCAGGAGGGTGGAAAGGGAAGGAATCATCAAACCAGTTCACTTTGTGGAACGGGAAATGTTGGTGGTACAATTGTGAAGCCTGATTGGGGGGGTGGGGAGGGGTTGTTTCCCTTTGTGGGGAATTTAAACAAACAGTGGGAGCAGCGTCGAAGTAAAAGCGAACCCGGGAGACTACAGCAAAGGTAAGACAGTTTGTTTAAAATTGCTTACCTGTAGCGGGCAGCGGTGTGATTTTTTACTCTCTCTCCACAGAAAGAGCGGGAGCAGCAGAGGAAGTGACGGCAAGCAGAGGGGCAGCCGGGAAGGAAAAGTGAGTATATAAGTCAGGAAGACGGCTAAACCCGAGATTCTACACCTGTAGTAACTCCCACCCCCCCTCCTCCTCTAACCTTCTTAACTACTCTGCTTTTTCTTTTAAGGTAAGGATTTTTATTTCTTTACCAGGGACTAGTTAAAAATTTACTTCGTTTTTTTGTGTGTATATACATCAAGTCCTTATTTAGGGTTAAAAAAAAAACTATAGCAGAGAGGTATTAGAAGGTATTCTAACTCATACTTGTACAAAGTAAGTAATTAACTAACTAAGCAGAGATGGCTGGGCAGGTGATGTGCTGTTGCTGTATGATGTGGGAGCTGGCTGATCCCATTGTGAACGGCAGTGACCACATCTGCAGCAAGTGTTGGTTGCTGGAAGAACTCCGGATCAGAGTTGATGATCTGGAATCTGAGCTTCAAACACTGCGGCACATCCGGGAGGGGGAGAGTTACCTGGATGCTTTGTTTCAGGAGGCAGTCACACCTGGGAGATTAAGTAATTCACATCCAGTTAGTGATCGGGGACATCAGAATGTGACTGTAAGTGAGGCAGGTAGGGGGAACCGGAGTTCAGGAGTGGAGGAGCCTCAGCCCTTAACCTTGTCCAACAGGTACGAGATTCTTGCTCCCTGTACGGATGAGGAAAAGGGCTCTGGACAGGATGAGCCAACTGACCAAGGCACCATGGTCCAGAAGGCCATCCAAGAGGGGGGAGCTAATAGACAAGTAGTGGTTATAGGAGATTCTATAATTAGGGGGACAGATAGTATCCTTTCCAAGCCGGATCGGGAGTCTCGCATGGTGTGTTGCCTGCCCGGTGCCAGGGTGCGAGACATCTCCGACCGTCTTGAAAGGATATTGGAGCGGGAGGGGGAGGATCCAGTTGTTGTGGTCCACGTTGGTACCAACAACATAGGAAAGACTAGGGTGGAGGACCTGTTTGGGCATTACGAAGCACTAGGCAGGAAATTGAACCACAGGTCCTCAAGGGTCATAATCTCCGGATTACTGCCCGAGCCAAGTGCCAATTGGCATAGGGACAAGAAAATTAGGCAAGTAAACACGTGGCTAAGGGATTGGTGTGGGAAAGAGGGATTCCACTTCATGGGGAATTGGCATCAGTTTTGGAACAGGGGGGATCTGTACCATTGGGACGGTCTCCACCTGAACCGATCAGGTACCAATATTCTAGCGAAGAGGATAAATAGGATGGTCAGTAGGACTTTAAACTTCTGAGTTGGGGGGAAGGGAAAGTCAAAGCGACAGGGAGTATGGAGGTAAATGGCAAGATAAGCAGCAGGATAGAATGTTTCCAGGCGGATTTAAAATTGAGGCAGACTGAGAATGCAGTAAAAAGCAAGGATAACTTAGGACATATGACTTCCAACATCTCTAATGATAAGGAAGTTAGCATTAAGGCACTTTACCTGAATGCTCGTACCATACATAACAAAGCCGATGAACTAATGACACAGATAATAGTGAATGATTATGATGTAGTAGGCATCACAGAGACTTGGTTACAGGGGGGTCAGGACTGGCAGTTAAACCTCCATGGTTTTTCAACTTATCAAAAAGACAG
>NC_057721.1:55046168-55052717 GCF_004010195.1 Chiloscyllium plagiosum | reverse complement strand
CATAGAGCCATTTGCCGAGTCCATCAGGAAGGATGCGAGCCTGAGAGGGGTGACTATTCCTGGCAGTGGGGGCCTGCAGGTTAAGGCCTCCCTGTACATGGATGACGTCGCCATTTTCTGCTCGGATCCGCTGTCCGTGCGCAGACTCATGTGCATATGTGACCAGTTCGAACGGGCCTTGGGGGCCAAGGTAAACCGAGGCAAGAGTGAAGCCATGCTCGTAGCATTCATAACAAAGCCGATGAACTAATGGCACAGATAATAGTGAATGATTATGATGTAGTAGGCATCACAGAGACTTGGTTACAGGGGGGGCAGGGCTGGCAGTTAAACCTCCATGGTTTTTCAATTTATCGAAAAGGCAGAGAGGTGGGCCGAGGGGGTGGGGTTGCCTTGTTAGTTAAGAACAAAATTAAATCTATGGTATTGAATGACATAGCGTCGGATGGTGTGGAGTCTGTGTGGGTGGAATTGAGGAACCACAAAGGCAAAAAAAACATAATTGGAGTTGTGTATAGACCTCCTAACAGTGGTCAGGACGAGGGACGCAACATGTACCGGGAAATAGAGAAGGCATGTCAGAAAGGCAAGGTTACATTGATCATGGGAGACTTCCATCTGCAGGTGGACTGGGTAAATAATGTTGTTAGTGGATCTAAAGGAAGGGAATTCATGGAATGCTTACAGGAAGGCTTTTTGGAACAGCTTAATATGGAGCCCACAAGAGAGCAGGCTATTCTGGACCTAGTGCTTTGCAATGAACCAGACTCTATAAAAGATCTTAAAGTAAGGGAACCCTTAGGAAGTAGCGACCATAATATGGTAGAGTTCAGTCTGGAGTTTGAAAGGGAGAAGGCAAAATCTGATGTAATGGTGTTACAGTTGAATAAAGGTAATTATGAGGGCATGAGAGGGGAACTGACTAAAATAGACTGGAAGCAGAGGCTAACTGGGAAGACAGTAGAGCAAAAATGGCAGGAGTTTGTAGGTATAATTGAGGACACTGTACAGAGGTTCATTCCCAAGAAAAGAAGGATTAACCGGGGAGGGATTAGACAACCTTGGCTGACAAAGGAAGTCAGGAAATGTATTAAAGAAAAAGAGAGATCCTATAAAGTGGCTAAGAACAGTGGGAGATCAGAAGATTGGGAAGGATACAAAAGCAAACAGAGGATAACAAAGAGTGTAATAAGAAATGAGAGGATCAAATATGAAGGTAGGCTAGCCAGAAATTTTAGAAATAATAGTAAAAGTTTCTTTCAGTACATAAGAAACAAACGACAGGCAAAAGTAGACATTGGGCCACTTCAAACTGATGCAGGAAGCCTAGTGATGGGAGATAAGGAAATAGCAGGAGAACTTAACAAGTACTTTGCGTCAGTTTTCACAGTGGAAGACATGAGTAATATCCCAAAAATTAAAGGGTGTCACGGGGCTGAGTTGAGTATGGTTGCGATTACGAAAGAGATAGTGCTAGAAAAGTTAAAAAGTCTTAAAATTGATAAATCTCCTGGCCCTGATGGGATACACCCTAGAGTTCTGAGAGAGGTGGCTGAGGAAATAGCGAGGCATTGGTTGAGATCTTTCAAGAGTCACTGGAGTCAGGAAAGGTCCCGGATGATTGGAAGATGACTGTTGTAACCCCCTTGTTCAAGAAAGGATCAAGGCAAAAGATGGAAAATTATAGGCCAATCAGCTTAACCTCGGTTAAGCTGATTGGCCTATAATTCTAGAATCCATCATTAAGGATGAGGTTTCTAAATTCTTGGAAGAGCAGAGTCTGATTAGAACAAGTCAACATGGATTTAGTAAAGGGAGGTCATGCCTGACAAACCTGTTGGAATTTTTTGAAGAGGTAACAAGTAGGTTAGACCAGGGAAACCCAGTGGATGTGGTCTATCTAGACTTTCAAAAGGCCTTTGATAAGATGCTACAGATAAGAGTTTTACAGATAAGAGTTTTACAGATAAGAGTTTTACAGATAACTTTGTTATCTCACTTTTTAGATTGGAATCAATCTAAACATCAGGTCATAGACAGAGAACACAGGAGGCTAACACCTTCAACATATTGTCTAGCTATCACCATTGTTAACAGCTAACCCGAGAATGCAACTTTAAAAAAAAGGGTTTTGTGATTTACACATGAAAGAAGTGAAACTATCACTGTATTCTAACAGATGAAAGGCTTAACAGACAATCAATTCTTCAATGTATAATTTCAGTTACATCACACTGCAAATTTTTGCTATAAATTCTGTGTTACGATCGAGCCCTCCACAATCACCTGATGAAGGAGCGTCGCTCCGAAAGCTAGTGTGCTTCCAATTAAACCTGTTGGACTATAACCTGGTGTTGTGTGATTTCTAGCTTTCCAAATTAGATTGTACCAGACAACAGACTGCAGTTTGCGATTACAGAGTTTAAGAGGTTCACAGCAAAATTAGGAACGAATCATGTCACTAAGGGTTCACTGGTCCAGCCAAAGGAGAATTAGAGAGAGCAGTGAATGTTGTTCCTGATTAAAGATAGTGATTCAAATTTAATTTTATTGAATCACAGACAACTTGATTTAAAAGAGTTGACATAATTCCATGCGTAGAGCACAGACTTTATCAGCTTTGGTTCCAAGTCTGAAGCTTGGATCAGAGATAGGAAATCAGAAGGTACAGTCCTCATGAAATCAAAACAGTTTATATTATATCACATCATTCAGACTCCAGTGGACACATTCAAAAGGAACAGAAATGCATTAATTCTGCATAAAGCATTGAGAATCAACTAGTCTGTCAGTCAAACAGTTGGCTAATGAGAAGAGATAACATCAAATACCTCACAAATGGTTACATGGGTTACTGAACATGGCTGTCAACTAAATGGTTTAACCTTCTCCAGAAAAAAAAGGACAAAGGAATAAAACATGACAGTAATAGCAAACACCTAACTCCTAATTACTGGCCTGTTTTTACTGATTATCTGATCAAAATCTGGGAGAATGTGAAAAGCAGCAGAGTTTCAATCCCAATAAATTCACAGCACAGAATCAGATAAGTTAATTGTTGTTTTAAGTGTGGCCTACAGACAATCTGCAGCAGTGAGTAGAGTAGGTTCTTTCTTGATTATATGTTTTTGGAGATATGTCTCTTGATTAAACTTAAAATATAAGCCATAACTATTAATCTAACCTGGGGCAGTGTTTGTAGAGGAATAAGACGGTGTTATTTACTGAGTCTGTAGATTGTGAAGGAGCAAAAATGGCCTTTAATAGAGTGATATATACTTCTTGTCATATGTGGGAGTTTAAAGAGAGTTTAAGGGTTATTGCGGATTATACCTGCGATAAATGCTGCTGGCCGCGAATCTTATCAGATCGAATGAATCGGTTGGAGAGACAGTTGGAAGCAATGAGGAATTTGCAACAGCAACAGTATGTGATGGATGGCAGTTATGGGGGGGGGGGGATGTCTCAGATACAGTCACAGAGATGGGTTAACTCCAGGAAAGGTAAGAGAGGTCGGCAGTGAGTGTAGGTGTCTTGTATGGATATATCCATGTCAAACAGGTATGCTGTTTTGGAAAATGTAAGGGGTGATGGATTCTCAGGGGAACGTAGCATGAACAGCCAGGTTTCTGGTATGGAGACTGGCTGTAATGCAACGAGGGGTACGTTGGGTTCCAAGAGATCAATTGTGTTAGGGGATTCTCTAGTTCGAGGTACAGATAGATGTTTCTGTGGCCAGCAGCGACAAAGCAGAATGGTATGTTGCTTCCCTGGTGCCAGGATCAAGGATGTCTCAGAGAGGGTGCAGAATGTTCTCAAGGGTGAGAGAGACCAGCAGGAGGTCATTGTCCACATTGGAACCAACAACGTAGGAAGGGAAAAGGTTGAGATTCTGAAGGGAGATTACAGAGAGCTAGGCAGGAATTTTAAAAAGAAGTCCTCGAGGGTAGTAATATCTGGATTACTCCCAGTGTTACGAGCTAGTGAGCGCAGGAATAGGAGAGTAGAGCAGATGAATGCTCTAGTAAGGTTGGGGTGGGTCCCAGGGAGATAGTGAGGGAAGATTTCAATCTGAGACTGGTACAGTTGAGAACAGAAGTGAATCAAACAGTCAGGGCAGGCAGGGACAAGGCAGGACTAATAAATTAATCTGCATTTATTTCAATGCAAGGGGCCTAACAGGGAAGGCAGATGAACTCAGGGCATGGTTAGGAACATGGGACTGGGATATCATAGTAATTACAGAAACATGGCTCAGGGATGGGCAGGACTGGCAGCTTAATGTTCCAGGATACAAATGCTACAGGAAGGATAGAAAAGAAGACAAGAGAGTAGGGAGGGTGGCATTTTTGATAAGGGATAGCATTACAGCTGTGCTGAGGGAGGATATTCCTGGAAATACATCCAGGGAAGTTATTTGGGTAGAACTGAGAAAGAAGAAATGGATGATCACCTTATAGGGATTGTATTATAGACCCCCTAATAGTCAGAGGGAAATTGAGAAACAAACTTGTAAGGTGATCTCCGCTATCTGTAAGAATAATAGGGTAGTTATGGTAGGGGATTTTAACTTTCCAAACATAGACTGGAACTGCCATAGTGTTAAGAGTTTAGATGGAGAGGAATTTGTTACATGCGTATAAGACAATTTTCTGATTCAGTAAGTGGATGGACCTACTAGAGAAGGTGCAAAGCTTGACCTACTCTTGGGAAATAAGACAGGGCAGGTGACTGAGGTGTCAGTGGGGGAGCACTTTGGGGCCAGCGACCATAATTCTATTAGATTTAAAATAGTGATGGAAAAGGATAGACCAGATCTAAAAGTTGAAGTTCTAAATTGGAGGAAGGCCAATTTTGATGGTATTAGGCAAGAACTCTCGAAAGCTGATTGGGGCAGATGTTCGCAGGTAAAGGGATGGCTGGAAAATGGAAAGCCTTCAGAAATGAGATAACGAGAGTCCAGAGAAAGTATATTCCTGGTTGGGTGAAAGGAAAGGCTGGTAAATTTAGGGAATGCTGGATGACTAAAGAAATTGAGGGTTTGGTTAAGAAAAAGAAGGAAGCATATGTAAGGTATAGACAGGATAGATTGAGTGAATCCTTAGAAGATTATAAAGGAAGTAGGAATACACTTAAGAGGGAAATCAGGAGGGTAAAAAGGGGCCATGAGATAGCTTTGGCAAATAGAATTAAGGAGAATCCAAAGAATTTTTACAAATACATTAAGGACAAAAGGGTAACTAGGGAGAGAATAGGGCCCCTCAAAGATCAGCAAGGCAGACTTTGTGTGGAGCTGCAGAAAATGGTAGAGATACTAAATGAGTATTTTGCATCAGTATTTACTGTGGAAAAGGATGTGGAAGATATAGATTGTAGGGAAATAGATGGTGACATCTTGCAAAATGTCCATATTACAGAGGAGGAAGTACTGGATGTCTTGAAAAAGGTAAAGGTGGTTAAATCCCCAGGACCTAATCAGGGTGATTAGATTAGATTACTTACAGTGTGGAAACAGGCCCTTCAGCCGAACAAGTCCACACCGACCTTCTGAAGAGCAACACACCCATACCCATTCCCCTACATTTACCCCTTCACCTAACACTACAGGCAATTTAGCTTGGCCAAATCACCTAACCTACACATTTTTGGACAGTGGGAGGAAACCAGAGCACCCAGAGGAAACCCATGCAGACACGGGGAGAATGTGCAAACTCCACACAGTCGTCTAAGGCTGGAATTGAACCCGGGTCTCAGGCGTTGTGAGGCAGCAGTGCTAACCACTGTGCCGCCCTGAGTGTACCCTAGAACTCTGTGTGAAGCTAGAGAAGTGATTGCTGAACATCTTGCTGAGATATTTGTATCATCGATAGTCACAGGTGAGGTGCCAGAAGACTGGAGGTTGGCTAACGTGGTGCCACTGTTTAAGAAGGGTGGTAAGGAGAAGCCAGGGAACTATAGACCAGTGAGCCTGACGTCGGTGGTGGGCAAGTTGTTGGAGGGAATCCTGAGGCACAGGATGTACATGTATTTGGAAAGGCAAGGACTGCTTAGGGATAGTCAACATGGCTTTGTGCGTGATTGAATTTTTTGAGGAAGTAATAAAGAGGATTGATGAGGGCAGAGCGGTAGATGTGATCTATATGGACTTAAGTAAGGTTCCCCATGGGAGACTGATTAGCAAGGTTAGATCTCATAGAATACAGGGAGAACTAGCCATTTGGATACAGAACTGGCTCAAAGGTAGAAGACAGAGGGTGGTGGTGGAAGGTTGTTTTTCAGACTGGAGGCCTGTGACCAGTGGAGTGCCACAAGGACCAGTGCTGGGTCCTCTATTTTTTGTCATTTACATAAATGATTTGGATGTGAGCATAACAGGTACAGCTAGTAAGTTTGCAGATGACACCAAAATTGGAAGTGTAATGGACAGTGAAGAGGGTTACCGCAGATTACAACAGGATCTTGACCAGATGGGCCAATGGGCTGAGAGGTGGCAGATGGAGTTTAATTCAGATAAATGCGAGGTGCTGCATTTTGGGAAAGCAAATCTTA
>NC_057721.1:55028308-55045890 GCF_004010195.1 Chiloscyllium plagiosum | reverse complement strand
GGTGGGGGAGTCCAGAACTAGAGGGCATAGGTTTAGGGTGAGAAGGGGAAAGATATAAGAGAGACCTAAGGGGCAATGTTTTCACACAGAGGGTGGTACATGTATGGAATGAGCTGCCAGAGGAAGTGGTGGAGGCTAGTACAATTGCAACATTTAAGAGGCATTTGGATGGGTATATGAATCAGAAAGTTTGGAGGGATATGGGCCGGGTGCTGGCAGGTGGGACTAGATTGGGTTGGGATATCTGGTCGGCATGGACCAAAGGGTCTGTTTCTGTGCTGTATATCTCTATGACTCTATGACTCTCTAATGTTCAGGGATGTGTAGGTTGGCTGCATTAGTCAGGGGAAAATATCGGAAAAATGTGATTGGGATTGGGTCTAGGTGGGTTGCTTTGCAGAGGGTCAGTGTGGGCTTGTTGAGCCGAAGGGCCAGCTTCCACACTATAGGGATTCTATGATATTGTTCATTTCATTTCACCTCCAATTGAATACAGCACTTGGATTTCAGTGCTGTTGTTTCTATTAATGTGTGTCATTGATTGTAAGGTATTTTGAGGTATTCAGTGATTATGAAAAGGGCTATGTTAATATATGGAGTGTCTGTTCCCAATTCAATAATGGCCGCAGTGATCTGTCTGTGCATGCACAATCTCAGCTAGGCGGTCATGTCAGCATAACATTAAATTTTAAACTGGTTGTCAGATCCAGATCTAGAAAACAAAGTAACAATTGTAAGTAGTTTGTAAATTTATTAGTAGGTGAGGCCTCTAATAAAAAGGCTGACTAATTATCAAACAATGTTGCACTGCATCTGTATACAGGCCGGACTTTTAACTGTCCTCAGAGCAGCAAGTTGCAAAGAAATGTACATACTGATTATAATTGATGTGCTTTCCTGGATTTACAAAAGTTAATGCGATCACTTATTGCTGTCTGGTTGCTTATTTTCTGATTGAATTTTTTTTTAGCACAACAGAAATGTTAGTTTTTACTTGATTCAGGCTCTCCTTTCACAACTCTCCTTTCACAAATACAAACTGTATGTTCCACCTTACACTGGAATTGCTTATAAAAATACAGCCATAAATGTCTGACACTTTTCTCTCACTATAGATATCTGATTTGTTGAAGTCATTGGAAGGTAAGCTTGAGCTGAAATTATAATGACTGACTGATTAGCTCTGGCTTTTTTTTATGCTCCCTCTGAAGTAGGAATGAAAGTTCAGCTGTTCCAAATCTGACAACATAGAATCAAATGTTGTGGCTTCCAACTCCATTTTAATTTAGCCTCCTCCTGTTTTCCGTCCCTCTTCCTCACCTTTGAAGTTTTGCATTGCCTTCAACAGAGTTTGCTCCTAAACTATTTAATTGGAAAATATTTTTGATTTACTGATAATGGTTAATAGTTAGGAAAAAGAAACAGGGATGGTTTGGGGATAGGAAAAGAAACATTCGGTTGTGCATAACAGCACTTCTGGATACAGAAAAGAAGTGAAATGGTGCAGCTTATGGAGTTCCTGGGGTTCAGTGGTAGTGTCCCTAACTCTAACTCAGGAGGATCAGGTTCAAGTCCCACTTGCTCCAGAGCGGTGTAATAACATACCTGAGCAGGCTGATCAGCAAATATCAATTTAAGGTCGCTTGTGGTGCAGTGGTATTGTCCCTACCTCTAACCCAGGAAGCTCAGGTTCAAGTCTCACCTGACTGGAATAACATCTCTGAAGAGGTGAATCAGAAAATATTGCAATGCTATAGTTCAGAATATTGAGTACTAATGGGATTCTCTTTTAGATTGAAATTTCAAATCACCAATTGAAATATTAAAAATCCACCAAAATAATCGAGACTTCAGTTTTCTACATAATGCAAAATCTCATTTACAGTAAGACATGTTTAATATTTAATTTACTGGATCAGGATTAGTCAGACCTGAATCCACCAAGATCACACATTTGTGCTGGATATGTCCTGTCCTACTTGCTGCGTATAAACAAAAAGACCAAAATGTTACACTTTGTTGAAGAATTGCACAAGAATTAAATTATATTTTATTTGAAAAACCTACAAACTTCTGCTTATTTATAGTAATGGATATTCCACCATCCTCTTTATTCATGTTTTCCCTAATTTGCCAAATCTGCAATGTAATTGTCAATGGTTTTTAATTGTCTTACTTGTCTGGAGGGGGAAGGCTTGACCATTACATACATTGAAGATCTGGGCAATATGGGCTTCTTGATGTTGACACCACTGGTAAATGATGGGTAAATGAATAGGAAGGATTTCGAGGGATATAGGTCAAATGCTGGCAAATGGGACAAGAATAATTTAGGATATCTGATCAGCATGGATGAGTTGGACGGAAGGGTCTGTTTCTGTGCTGTACATCTCGATGTTTGGACTAAGTTTATAATTAGATGAGGAGTTAAGTGGCCCTGATGGAATCCAAGCTCAGTGCCAGTGAGCAGATTTTCCTGGGTATAACACTATTAAAGACACTTTCTAAATTGCTGATGATTGAGAGTACACTAATGGGGTGGTGATTCATCAGATTGGAGTTTTCCTGCTTTGAGTGGAGAGGACACTCCTGACAATTTTCCACATTGTTGATTAGATGCCAGTGTTGTAGCTAACAGTTTAGCTGTGACTTGGCTAGCTTGGAGCACAATTCTTCAGTACTGTTGTTGGATTATGTGCAATATTCAATGCCTTCAATATTGTGATACTCAGGACCTAAGGAAGATGCATCATTCACTCGACACTTTTGGCTGGAGATTAATGGCAATGCTTCAGAGTTGTTTGGTGTATCAACATGTAGGTATCTCCCACTATTGAGAAATAATTCTGGACTGTGTTAGATATTTAACTGTTTACCACCATTCATGATGGATGGGACAGGCTACGTGTCCTTGAGAGGGTGCCGGGAAGATTGGCCGGGATACCTATAGCGAAGAGGAAATTCAGTTTTAAGATCAAGTTGGAGAAGCTGGGGTTGATTTTCTTGGAGCAAAGCAAATTGAGGGGGAATTTGATAGAGAATAACCAAATTACTGACTAATTTAGAGAAAGTAGACAAAGAACAGCTTTTTTTCATTCACTGAAGGCACAAGGATTTATGGAAATGGATTTAGGATTTGGGCAAGAAATGCATGAACTGTTTTACTCAGCAGGTGGAATGACTTACAACTTGCTGTCTCAGAGAATGGTGGAAACAGACAATCAATAATTTTAAAATGAAAATTGGTGGGGACTTTGAAAAATCTTTTTCCAGAGATTGAACAGAGAACAGGATTGATTGGATTGTTTTATCAGGAGCCGGCATGGACTCAATGGGTCGAATAACTTCAATATCAGGGGCTACAGGAACAAGTCAGAGTTGGGAATTCTGCAGCGAGTAACTTACTTTCAGGCTCCTCAAAGTCTTTCTACCATTCACCAGGCATAAGCCAAGCTGGAATGATCTCCACTTGAGTGCAACACCTACACGTAAGATGCTAAACACCATCCAGGACAATGCAGTCCACTTGATCAGGACCTATTCATCATATTTAACAATCCCTCCCTCTGCCACAGTGTGCACTGTGTAATTATACAGAATGCCCTGCAGTAACTTGCCAAGACTTCAATGACAGCACCTTCCAAAGCTGTGATCTCTGCCATGTAGAAAGACATTTGAATAGATACAAATTCAAGTCACATACCATTCTGACTTGGAACCATATCTCTGTTCCCTCATCATCACTGGGTCAAAATCTTAGAATTTCATCTCTAAAAACACAAGTGCAATTAGGGATTGCCAATAAATGTTGGACATGACAGAAATGCCAACATCCCATGGATGTATCATTAGCAATTAACACTATAAGACTGAGATGTTAATCCATTTTACGGCCACTGCTAACACCATAATTCGGAATGTCCTAACTTTCTCAGAGCACACATGATGATAGCTTGTTATTCAATTTCCAATTTTTTGCAGTAAACGTGCATCTGTTTCTTAAATTAATGAGAGCTCCCAATTGATGTACCAACAGACATTGTAAATATGGTTATGTTTCATAAGGTCAGCTTTTTAAATGATTTTCCAATGTTGGGAAGTTTCATTCTATACTTGATGTCTTCATTATCATCTGAGTCAGAAAGAAAATTGGGTACACAAATATAAATAAAAGAACATTAATTGACATACCTTTGTAAATAATGTTTCTCTTCTCCAATGAAGAGATTTTTCTCAGAACCTCCTTTAAAATGGTTGATACGAGAAGAGCAGGGAAGTTTCTTTGGTTTTTAACAGAACCAGGGTTCCCCAGTCCTGGGATCAGTGAAGTTTGAGTGGCTCAGTTTGTGGCTTAAACATTACACACAGTGGTCTCTGAAATCACCCAGATATTTGAAGGTACTTTTTAAATACACTCTTTCTGGCTGTTCCTCACGCAGTCTTTTAAGTGCTTGGATCCCTTCACTGGGATGAACTAACAAAACAGAAACTTCGACTTTCCCTGGCCAAGATAATTTAAGTTTATATAGTAAGTTCCATTTTCATTGTCTATAACAGTTCCTGCTGAACCAGCTTTTAAAGCTGGGGTGTGGATCTGAGCTTGGAGATAGTCACCCCCATATCGCTTTGGGTAACCTTCAAAATCACTCATCTGCAGCATCACTTGTAACTGATCTCCCATACAAAGTCTTCGCAGAATTTAAAAGTACAAATTGACTGTGTGCTGGGTCGCTGCTTCTCCGAAAGGCACAGCAGAAGTGGGTGGTTTTAGCCATTCGATCATTTTCAGAAGGAACATTTCCTCTGATCTTTCTTCTGGAATGAAGCTGTGATTCTGGTAACCACATTGCACCAGCTTGTCTGTGGAACCAATGGAGATTCCTGGTTTCCACTTTGTGCCTCATGGTGTGATTAAAATTTGGAACTGGATATCTCCTCCATTTGGATTCAGATCCAGATCCAATAACCTGATGTTTATCACGCTATGAAGGGAAAAAAAGCATTTTCAATGAATATCTTTTCCATTGCTGTGTCACACATGTTAATTCCCAGCAAAACACCCTCCTTCAGTCATAGGTTCATCGAGATGTACAGCATTGATACAGACCCTTTGGCCCAACTAGTCTATCTACACCTGATATCGTAAATTAATTTTATCCCAATTGCCAGCGCTTGGCCCATATTCCTCTAAACCCCTCCTGTTCATAGACCCATCCAGATTCATTTTAAATGTTGTCATGTAAATCCTATCCCTAAAAAATCTTCTCAAATAATTTCCAGACCGCTGATGTAAGGCTCAGCGGCCAATAATTTCCTGGATTATCCCTGCTGCATTTATAGAGATGAACAGCACTGAATAATTCTGTTCACATCACAAGATTCTTCAGAATTGTGGCATCGTAATTAGGGGGTTATATACTTTAATGAAACAGTGAGCACTGAGTAAGTTATATATCCAAACTGCAGCTCACAGCAAGAGAGAAAACAAGTCATTAGAAAGTCTGTCTAATGACTTCTGAACAGAACAATTAGTCGGGGGCATTTCCAGTTTAAGCAGAGTTAGTCTCAGCATCTCAGCACCTGAAAGTTGGCTCAGTGGTTAGAACTGCAGCCTCGCAGCTGCCCAGAGACGGGGTTCAATTCCACCCTCAGGCAACTGTCTTATGGAGATTGTACATTCCTCCCGTGTCGATGTGGGTTTCCTCCCATAGTCCAAAGATGTGCATGTAGATGGACTGTCCATGCTAAATGGCCCGTCCATGCTAAATGGCCCATAGGGTCTAGGGATGTGCAGGTTAGGTGGACTGTCCATGGGAAATGGCCCATAGTGTCTAGGGATGTGCAGGTTAGGTGGACTGTCCATGCTAAATAGCCCATAGTGTCTAGGTATGTGCAGATTAGGTGAACTGTCCATGCTAAATGGCCCATAGGGTCTAGGGATGTGCAGGTTAGGTGGACTGTCCATGCTAAATAGCCCATAGGGTCTAGGGATGTGCAGGTTAAGTGAATTAGCCATGGGAAATGCAGGGTTACAGGGACAGTATAGGGGTTTAGGTCTGGGTGGGATGCTCTTCAGAGAGTCAGTGTGGACTTGATGGGCTGAATCGCCTGCTTTCACTTTGCAGGGATCCCATGAAATAAGCAGGGTAGCTAAAAATTATATCTGCAAAGTTGATCAGGATAGTTCCTTCAGGGAACACTAATAAATTATATTTTTCAAAATATATACAGATTTCTTAAGGCATTGAAATAAAAAAAAGACAGATGACAGAAAGCTGAAGAACAGTCCTTTTGGACTCAAATGCTAACTCAGTTTCTCTCTCCAGACCAGATACTACAATGACCTTGTGCTGAGTTTCTCCAGCACTTTGTTTTAAATTCTTATTGTATTCCTGGGAACAGCATAATGTCACCTCAGCTGAGAAACTGTTTCCTTTCTCTCTCTCTGAGAAACACACAACACGTAAACAGTCCCTCGAAATGTTGAGGTCTCTGGACTTCAGGTGAGTTGGTGCTCTGCATGATGTAGATGTACGACTCTGCATGATGTAGATACACTGAAGCCATGCTGTGTATGGTGTATGAGGTTAATGCTGTATGAGGTCAGGCGAATGTGCCGCGGCGAATCGTCACCAACCCTAGTAGACATACTGGTGTGCTTTGAAATGCGATAAGGTTAGGGTTAGGAGAAAGTGAAGACTGCAGATGCTGGAGAGTCAGAGTTGAAAAGGGCGGCACTAGAAAAGTACAGCAGGTCAGGCAGCATCCGAGGAGCAGGAGAGTCAACATTTCGGGTATAAGCTCTTCATCAGGAATATGAAGGACTTATGCCCGAAACATCAATCCTCCTGCTCCTGGGTTGCTGCCTGACCTGCTCTGCTTTTTCGACGTGGATTAGGGTTGGGGTACAAATATTTGGGCTGCAAATGCTGGTCACAACAATTTCCACCTTATGGTTTATCTGGAAAATTGCACAGACATCTCATTGAAGCAGAAGTTATTGCTGGCCACAACAAACACAGTATTTATGTGACCTGCAAGGGTACTGTAGGATGGAGAACTGGATCCCTCTCCACATGTACTGTAAGCATTATGATGTACATTACTGTATGGAATGATAACTTTCATGGTTGGTATGGGGATGAAATGGAAGGGATGAAGAATGCATTGAGCCCTCCCAATATAGAACTATGTGTTTGTCACTTAGTCAGTACAGCTCCTCTACCAAGTAAGTATCTATCACAAAGAGCCATGATAATACTGTCCAAAAGTCCTCTGTTTAGGATATGCCAGCACAGGGTATGTTCACTTCCTTTACTTCTCAACACAGTTAAATGCTCACAAGAATGATGGATCCAGCCACACACTACCTTGCAGAGGGAGGCAGAGCAGAGCACCAGCAAGCTCAGGAGCAGCAACAAGATGCTATGGAGGCTTAAAGACTCCGGCACAGGACAAGGTCACAACAAGGATGCGTCAGGAGCACATTATGGCGAGGTGGTGATGTCGTGCTAAGGTGTATCTAGTAATCCAGTACACCAAGCTAATGTTCTGAAGACATGGAATCAAATCCCACTGTGGCAGATGGTGAAAATAAAAATCTGGAATGAAAAGCTAGTGAAGTGGGTGTCGGCACAGGGTAGCATTACACTTGGCACATGGACACACAAGATGGTCCCTGAGCCATAATTGGGCCGCTTGACACACAAGATGGCTGCTAGACCACGATATGGAGAGAGACAGCAGAACAAACACAGATACTGCCTGGGGCCACCAGAATGCCAGCACAATGCACTCACAACCCAGTTGATTAGTTTAAGCTGGATGGGGGAGAGAATATACATGAGTAGCATATATTAACCACCGAAGTCTCTGGGTCCAGCGAACACCTTTGACAGAAATGCTAACTGTTTGATATGGACTCAATACAAAGTGCTAAAAGCCAGGGCTGCAGTAATCGTCCTTCTCAGGAAGAGCGATTAACACCCATTACCACAACATTGGACTTCCGCACAGACATTAAAACTGACAATGTCTGCGCTGAAACTGACAACGCTCACCCTGAAATTAACAAAGGCTGTGCTGGAACTGACAATTACTGCATCGAAACTATCAACGATTCTGCAATTTTTGCAGCAAACAAACTATGTTACAGAGACAATAACCTCATCACTGACCTTTTGTATCATAAAATGTATCAAAATATCTTGACTTGTGCTCTGGGTGGAGAAAAGACTCACAGCTGACCACTGTGCAGCTGGTTTCCTCTCTCCCCAGAGCTCCTGTATTTCCTTGTACAATAAATTCTGTCATTGAACCCCGACTCTGACTCCAAGGCTGGTAATTTACCCACCACACTAGTAACCACAGTTGATTGTTGTAAAAGCCCAATGGTTCCCTCTCCAAGGGAAGGAAATCTGCCTGACGTACTTGATCTGGCCTACTTTAGATCCACAGCATCAGGATGGATGCTTAATTGCCTTCTGGGTAATTCTGGGTGGACACTAAATGCTGACCTAGCCAACAACACCCACATCCCATGAACAAAGTTTTTAAAAATCCAGTTTTATTAACTGAATTTAATGTTGCTGGTTGCTATGGAGACAAATCAACCAAATCTCTTTAATTCAATCACAGAATGGGGGTGCTGATGCAAGGTCCACAACAATCCATCTTCCTGACCTGATGCAGTTGACGGGTGGCACAGTGTTAATGTCACTGGGCCAATATCTAGAGGCCTATCTCTTGGCTCCGTCAAGATGTGAGAAGAAGCTGTTAAGATATGTCAAAAAACCTGATGAGAGTTGTCAAGAGTTGTCAAAGCATGTTCTGTTCACAGCTGTCAAAGTGTGTTTCTTGATCAATAAGAGTGCTTTTTTTAAATAAACTATAGTCTGCAATGTTGCACTTTTCTCCCATGTGCTTCAGGAACAATGGGAAGGAGAGTTGGCATGGGAAGTTAAGTAGGAAAGTGTGGAAATATGGTTTGCCACCACCTGGTATGAAGGGCCAGAGGGGAATATGTTGGCAGAGGGAACATGAGGTGCCCTGGGAATGGGTTGGGGCAGATGCTGGTATAGAGGGAATGTGGCAGGGTTGGAGGGGTGGGGGGGGGGCAAAGAGATTGATGGAAGGGCATAGCATGTCATAGAATGCATAAGGAGCAATGTACGATATGTAGAGAGCATGAATGGGACTCGGGACGTCTGTGGGGATGGGAGGGAGTGAAGAGCAAGGGCTGGGGGGTTACTTTATGTTTAATTATTTTCTTGTAACGTTTGAACAAAGTGCTGGAGACAAGCACATTTTGGAACATAGAAGTCTCCTCCTTTTTTCCTCAGGTCATCTGTTCCAACTGTCAAAAACTCTCTTCTCGGCCTGGTCCTGATTTTGCAACTTACACATGACCGACATTGTTATGGACCAGGCCAGACCTCTCAGAACATTTCAAGAAAGTAGCCCAGAGCCTAACTTTTCTAGTTGTTTTCAGGAGGTGTAAAGTGGATACTCTAGGTGAGAGTCAACTGCTCAAACCACTTCGTTTTAAACAAAACAGATTTATTTACAAGATTACTGAATGAAACACAAAGAACAGCGAACAGAATAATGAGAGGGAGAGAGAGAGAGAGAGAGAGAGAGAGAAAACCCAGCCTGGGCCTAGCTTTTCCATGTTACTGCTAAAAAAAAACACCAAACCAGAGAAAAGCTGAGCTGGGAGAGCTGACCACACCTCTTTCATTGTACATGTCTTGTTTTAAAACTTGAAAGCCTTCTGCCTGAGGCAGTATCAGTTAGCTATTATCCAATTGGCCCTTCAACCTCCAGATCTTTTGGAGTCTGTCATTTACAACTTTTCTGAAAAAAAAGGATTGCATAACCTCGTTAAAGGAGCAGCTTCGTGACACCTCCCCCCTTACAAAAAAATGAACCATCAATGTCCAAAGATAGCTTCATTTTAAAACCCCTTTTAAATTTTGTTAATACTCTAAAAGACACAAATAAATTGCATTGACTGCAAACACGTAAACATACACAACTACATTCCATTTCAGTCTGTTGTACTCCTGCCCCCGAACGCCTCCATTTGTCATTTGAGTCTTGACAATGTGTCCTGCCACATGCACGATTTTCAAACTGAATAAATGGAGCTTGGTGTTACAGCCAAACAATCTGGCATTTTTGTCTTTAAATTTCTCCACAAGCTTCAATGGTTTATCATCAGTATATATGATTATTAGCAATAAGGTCTCTGAGACAAACACTGAAATGTTGTAATGCCAACACCAAGCTTTAGGACTTCTTCTCAACCATCGAATATTTCTGCTGATCAATGTCCAACTACCTGGAGAAATAAACGCTAAGTCTTTCTTTCTTCTTGTTATCTTATTGCAATAGCACAGCACTGACACCCACATCACTTACATCGATAGCCACCTTGAATGACTTTGTGTAATTCGGTGTGGCTAATACTGGGGCAATGATTAATACACCTTACAGGCTGTCAAATGTCTTTGGACAGTCTGCTATCCACTGAAACTTCTTGCCTTTATTTATCAATCAGTAAGTCGAGCAGCTACACTGCTAAAATTTGGTACAAATTGTCAAGAAAATCCATTCCATCCCAGGAACTACAGCATGGGAAACTCCCCAGTTACCTTGGTTTTTGCATCCCCGGGGCCATTTGTCCATGTCGAATAACATGGCCCAGCAAGGTGACTTGGCCTTTGGCAAATTCACTTTTAGCTAGGTTTATCACCAAACCTGTCTTCCAAAGTCGATTAAACAAGTCTGACAAATGTTGTAAATGTTCCTTCCATATGTGACTACAAAATCACCAGGTCATCAATATAAACTACACAGTTGGGTAATCCAGAAATGGCCTTATTGGTGAGTCTCTGAAAAGTGGCTGGCACATTTTTCATACCAAATGGCATGACTTTAAACTGATATAGTCCATTTGGCATTACGAAAGTCAAAATTGCTTTTGCTCTTTCTGACAAAGGTATCTGCCAGTATCCTCTGGACAAGTCCAACTTAGAAATATAAGTTGCTTGTCCCACAGTCACAACACAGTCTCCCAAGTGTGGAATCGGATATGCATCAGTCTTTGTAATTGCATTGACTTTGCGATGATCCACACACAAACGTTGGATATCACTTGGTTTTGGCACCATTACTATAGGTGTGCTCCAGTCACTGTAACTCACTTCGATTATGTCATCTTGGAGCACGCGTTCAATGTCCTTTGGAACTTGTGCCAAATTTAGTGGTTATGCCTATAAGCATATTGCTTAGTCGGATCAGCATCTCCTATATCTAGATCATGCATAATTAGGTTAGTACTTCCCAGCTTATTTCCACTTATCTCTCCATGTGATAGTAATAACTCTTTCAGGTCATTTCGATTTTCTGTGGGAAGGTAACTCAATAGTTTATCCCAAATTTTCCTCATTTTCCAATTTAATTTGAGGACTCTCCAGTTCAGAATCCTCTGAACTTGGTTCCAACACAGACGGAAGAATCAGTAACACATTCTTCTTTTGGTTTCTTTCCCTGTCAAAATACCTGTTGAGCACATTCACATGTCACACTCTGAGATTTCTTTCTGTCTGGAGTACCTATCAAATAGTTCATCTCACTCAATTTCCTTTCAAATTGATAAGGTCCACTAAACCTTGCTTTTAAAGGTTCACCTATCACTGGAAGTAACACTAATACCTTATCCCCGATGGCAAAATTTTTAATTTCTTGTCTGCTTCCTGTTTCATTGTATGCTATGATACTTTTACATGCTGTCTGGCCAACTCCCCAGCATTATTTAATCATTCCTTAAAAATTTGACACTTTTTAAATATGGTCTCTGAACTCTGACTAACCAATTTCTCCTAAGTCATTTTTAATGGTCCTCTCACTTCATGCCCGAAAACAATTTCAAATGGACTGAATTCGGTTGTTTTGTTTGGTGCACCTCTGATTACAAAAAGCACAAATGGAATTCTCTTATCCCAATCATCTGGATAGTCTTGACTACAAGCCCTCAACATGGTCTTTAATGTCTGATGCCACCTTTCTAGCACTTCCTGTGATTCTGGATGGTACGGAGTAGATTTGAAGCTGTCCATAACTTCCTGGAATAATTTTGATGAGAAATTTGACCCTTGATCGGATTGTATCTCTGTCAGTAGGCCGTATCTAGTGTACAATTTGAGTAATTTCTCTAGCAATTTTTGGAAGCTCTGGAAATAGATAAGAGCCCTTGGCCAGATGGGATTTATCCTCAGATTCTCTGGGAAGCCAGGGAGGAGATTGTAAAGCCTTTGGCTTTGATATTTATGTCATCAGGAATAGTGCCAGAAGACTGGAGGATAACAAATGTTGTTCCCTTGTTTAAGATGGGGAGTCAGAACAGAACACTCCTGGCAATTATAGGCCAGTGAGCTTTCCTTTGGTTGTGGGTAAGGTGTTGGAAAAGGTTAAGAAATAGGATTTATAATCATCTGGAAAGGAAAAATTTTATTTGGGAGAGTCAGCACGGTTTTGTGAAGGGTATGTTATGCCTAACTACCCTCATTGTGTTCTTCGAGAAGGCGACCAGACAGGTGGATGAAGGTGAAGCATTTGGTGTGATGTATATGGACTTCAGTAAGGTGTTTGATAAGGTTCCACATGGTAGGCTATTGCACAAAATACAGAGTTTCGGGATTGAAGGTGATTTACTGGTTTGGATCAGAAATTGGTTAGCTGAAAGAAGACAGAGGGTGATGGTTGATGGGAAATGTTTATCTTGGCTCTCAGTTACCAGTGGTGTGCCACAAGGATCTGTTTTGAGCCATTGCTGTTTGTCATTTTTATAAATGATCTGGTTGTGGGCAGATTAAATTTGCAGATGACACCAAGGATAGTGCTGAAGGATGTTGTGGGTTACAGAGAGGCATAGCTGGAATGAGAAGTGGCAAATCGAGTTTAATGCGAAAAAGTGTGAGGTAGTTCACTTCAGAAGAAGTAACAGGAATGCAGAGTACTGGGCTAATGGTAAAATCCTTGGCACTGTAGATGAACAGAGAGATCTCAGTGTCTGGGTGCATAAATCACTGAAAGTTGCCACCTATGTTGATCGGGTTGTTAAGAAGATGTATGGCGTGTTGGCGTTTATTGGTAGGGGGATTGGGTTTTGGAGCCACAAGGTCATGCTTCAGCTGTACAAGACAGTGGTAAGGCCACACCTGGAATACAGTTCTGGTCACCACATTATAGGAAGGATGTGGAAGCTTTGGAAAGCATTCAGAGGAGATTTACTAGGATGTTGCCTGGTATGGAAGGAAGGTCTTAGGAAAGGCTGAGGGAACTGAGGCTGTTTTTGCTGGAGAAAAGAAGGTTGAGAGGTGACTTAAATCGAGACATATAAGATAATCAGAGGGTTAGATTAGTGTGGACAGTGTGAGCCTTTTTCCTCGGATGGTGAAGGCTAACACAAGGGGACATATTTTTAAATTGAGGGGTGATAGATTTAGGATAGGTATCAGGGGTAATTTCTTTACTCAGAATAGTAGGGGTATGGAACGGCCTGCCTGCAGCAGTAGTAGACTCGCTGACGTTAAGGGCATTTAAATGGGCATTGGACATACATATGAATAATAATGGAACAGTGTAGATTAGATGGGCATCAGATTAATTTCACAGGTCAGCGCAACATCGAAGGCCGAAGGTCGTGTACTGCATTGTAATGTTCTATGTTCTAATCCTTTTAGCTGTGATATTGCATAATGGGATGGCATCTGGAAATCCAGGTGACAGATCTATTAATGTTAACAAATACTGATTCCCACTTTTTGTTTGAGGTAGAGTACCTATGCAATCAAGTAAGACACTTGTAAAAGGTTCCTCAAATGCAGGAATAGGTATTTCAGGAGAAGGATAGAAAAGTAAGTAAATATTGAACTCTGGATCTCAGACCTCATTGGATGCCCTGCCCATGAGCCCAAAGATTTGCAACTCGAGAATCAGACAATATGACTTGGAAACTCAATGAACACAATTCATTTATAGCCATTCCTCCTCATGAGTGAGAGTTACATTGCTGAGAACCCCCACGAATGATGAAATTTGCAAGTGCGGAGCCCATTAAAAAAAGGTTAAAATGGGTTAAAAATCATGAATGTGTGAGTTCTGCCCGCGGATGTTGAATTTTGTTGTTACTCACTTTTTCCCACAAATAGGAGAATTTGCAAGGAGTTATCTAGCAGATACAGAGGATTTAGTGTACTTTCAAAATGTTGATTACTCCATTCTACATACCTTGAGAAAATATAAATTCATAATCAGCAGCAACAGAGCTATCAACATTAGCATTGTCAAATGGCACTGACGCGCTGAGAAAGGAAAAATGGTATTTTTTGTGTCTTGTTCATCCATAAGTGAAAGGTCAATGTGTACTCGTACTGTGTAAACCTGCAGCAAAGAAAACCTTAATTTAATATAAACATCTGTCATTGGGAAATATTGAGTCTATTATAAAGGAGGAATATGACAGAACATTTAGAAGTACATCATATAATCAAGCAGAGTCAGCATGGCCTCATGAAGGGGAAAGTATGCCTGATTAATTTATTAGATTTCTTTGAGGAGGTACTAAGCAGGCAAGATAAAGGGGAATCAGCAAATGTATTATATTTTCTACTTGTCACTTATCACTGCATAACTTATCTTCTTTACTTATTTTCTCTCTCCTTCGTCATTCGGGGAGCTCTGGAATTGTTTATAATACATTTCTCACTTGAGGGGATATATCTGAACTGAACCCAAACCATTTCCTCTTTGAAGCAATCCCCATGTTCAGTTACAATTGTTCACACCAATTTCTCATTCCAGTCAAGCCTGCCCAGCTCTGACCTCACTATATTGAAGGCCACTCTCTGCCAATTGAATCTTCTTACCATGGATCCATGCTTGTTATTCTCCGTCACCAGGTGGAACCTGATGATTCGATGTTCACTGTCTCCTAAATGTTCCCGAACTAACACACCATTTGGCTCACCGGATTTCCTAGAAACAGGTCCAACAGTGCATTCTTTGTTGTGGCAATGGATACATACTTTAAACTAAAATACTAAAATACTACCAAAGATTTAAACATTATCTTTTTATTCCTTCCTCTTAAATTATTCAAAATGGTTCCAGATTGTGGCAAAATTGAAAAGAACTTCTCAGTGTACTTTATTGTTCTTCTCACTGTATGATACATGTGACAATAAATAATCCATTCATTCACAAACTCTCTTGAAGACAATCTAGGAGCACTTGCTCTTTATTGTTCCCTACAGTACCAGTCTATATTTGACTAACTATATACTCATTAATGCTGGCCTCTCTCTGTAATTCCCCAGCAGATTTATTCCTCTGCATCTTTTCCACTAATTTATGGTCTATAGACTACATCTAGCAATGTAATAATACCGGTTACTTCCATAGCCAAATTGATTTTTCTTTGAATTCTCTGAGACAGCATTTCTTTCCACCATACAATGCACTGTCAGAGGAAACCTCTAAGGATTATTCATTGAAATGGAAACACTATTTTCAGTTGTATTGGTTAATTTTCTGAAGCATACAGGCAAACTTTTCTAAATTTGAGAAACCAGCCTGAGCTGACCTACATTCAATTTGAAAGGGTGCAGCAAAGTAATTTCATAAGGCCAATATGAATATTAGGAAAAAAATACCATGTTTAAAGCTCCCTGAGAAATTGCTCTCTTGGAAGAATTCAAAAATCCACTCCTATTTATAGTAAGAACCCATATTGACAACCAAAAGATTGGAACTACGAATCAGGCAGCAGAAATGACTGGCAATTATCTGATCTATACAACAAAAATTAAAATTGCTGTAAATGCTCAGCAGGTCTAGCAGCAGCTGTGGAGAGAAATCAGAGTTAACATTTCAGGTTCAATGTTCTGAGGATGGGAGCCAAAACATTTATTCTGATTTCTCTCCACAGATGCTGCCAGATTTGCTGAGCTTTTCCAGCAATTTCTACTTTTGTCACAATAACTAGACTGGTATTGTAGTGAAAATCGGGACCAGAAGAGCTCTTTGATGGCTGCTGTCAATCTTAGAATTATGGACTAAGTGACTTAAGTTTCACAATTAAAGCTGAGTTAGAAACCTTGGACTTTATACTGTAACTAATCATTCTGATGAGCACTACTGTAACTCATCTTCCAAAGAAAACAAGGCCTAAACCCAGTTTAGTAAGTTTGCTGAGAAATTGGTCAATTTGTGGAAACAAATACAGAAGCACAATGTTATTGTCTCGTATTTTATGTTTTTTTAAAAATTTCAGGTAACCGGTATCTTACATAATTCACAAACATCCTTGAATTGATATTTTCAATTATATTGTGCTGGAATTTTTATTTAAAACCACAAATAAATGTCAAATTATAACATTTCTGCTTGGCCTGTTCCTCTTCTCCAGTCTTTGAATTCATGTACATTTGAATATATGGTCTGAACCCAGAAGATATTCTTTGGTATGTGGCAATAGTTCATTTGTTGTCAGTCAAGTTCTAGATTTAACTGTACACACATCCCTGTAAAACCTACTAAAGGCAGAAGAAGGATAAAGACAAACATAATTTTGTGAAGGATGTGTGAATGACAAGAAAACTGAAGCTTGAAATAAGAAGAAAAAAAGATTAGATGTTAGCGTCCAGTATGTCTCAGAAACCTGGACAATGAATAGGAATCTGTGCAATAAAACATAGATCATTGAAATGTGGTTGGTGAAATACGTGCTTAAAACTACACATGTGAACCATAAGATAAATGAGGGGGTGGGTGAAATGATAAGAGAAAAAAGTACTCTGGAAAGTGGCATCCAGGAAAGAAAATGTCAGGATTCTGGCCGATCGATCGAAGTTGTAAAGCTACAAAAAAAATCATTTCCACATGGTAGAGTGGGCAGCAGAAAGTGGGAAGGAGCTTGGTAGATAATGGAGACGACAGAGCAGTTTCAGATGAGAGACGATGGTTTGTGAGGATAACACAATGCAGACAAGCCGGACATATTGTGATAAAAGATTTCCCAGTGGAAGGTGCAACAAACAGAACAGCGATAGTAAAATATATCTCCACAGAAATTGTACCATCTTCCTTTCACTAACCTACAAAGGGATCCCAGCAACTGTTAATGTTTGAAAACACCTGTTTTAAACTTGAAAGGGTTCAAAAAAGGATGTTGCCAGGGCTGGAGGATTTGAGCTATAGGGCAAGGTTGAATAGGCTAGGACTGTTTTCCCTGGAGCATCGGAGGCTGAGGGGTGACCTTATAGATGTTTATAAAATCACAAGGGGCAGAGATCGGATAAATAGGCAAGGTCTTTTCCCTGGAGTGGGGGAGTCCAGAACTAGAGGGCATAGGTTTCGGGTGAGAGGGGAAAGATATAAAAGAGAACTAAGGGGCAACTTTTTCATGCAGAGGGTGGTACGTATATGAAATGAGCTGCCAGAGGATGTGGTGGAGGCTGGTACAATTGCAACATTTAAGAGGCATTTGGATGGGTATATGAATAGGAAGGGTTTGG
>NC_057721.1:55018427-55026100 GCF_004010195.1 Chiloscyllium plagiosum | reverse complement strand
GCAGGGGAAGTCTGGAGAGGAATGCAGTGGTGTTTGTCGAGGTTCGTCCCGAGCAGTGCCGTGACGCGGGACTCCGTGCTCTACGGCCTGTTCCCTGGGACGCACACCGAGACGAACATCAACTGTGCCTGGAGGATCATCAACTCGGTGAAGGGCGCTCTCTGGGTTGTCCGAAACCTGTTGATCTTCCAGCTGAAGGAGTTGACCCCGACTGAGTGTTGCAGACTGGCACATTCCAAGGTCCAGGACTACGTGTTGAGGGATGCGCTGAAGCTTGGGGCAGCTGCCGCCAAGGCGCGGTGGGGAAAGACCACTGTGTAACATCTGCCTGCCTGAGAAGAACAGGGGGCCCACGCAGTCATTTGGGCTCCGCTGGCGTCTCAGCTAAATGTAATCGCACCAACCTGTGAATACGAATGATCACCCTGTTTCGATACGCAAAGAAATGGAATGTTTACAGAATGATGACATGTCCAATTGTATAGATTAAATATATATGAATAAAGTATATTTTTGAAATAAAAAAAAATCTTTATAATACAAAACATTATACAGATTTCCTGGTCCTGAATAGATTTCAGAACATCAAACAATTTCCCCAATTCATATATACTTATTAAATACCTTTTAAAGGGGTCGTTATCCCTTTAAGTAACTAACTGACAAAAATAGCGCGTCCATGAAATTGCATGAATGAGTGAAACTCACCCCTGCAAAGAGTAAACACATCTCACAACCCAGCTCCGGCAACCAGTTAAATGTCCTTTATTCTTTTATTAAGAACAGGAACAATTTCTAACCTATTTGCAGCATGTAAGTATAGTATTTACTAACTTCAAAGACAAAAGGACGAACACCTCTTAATTATGCAAACAGAGCAGACAGACACTTTTAATCCCATCAGAAGTAACAACCAGCACCTGGCACGTGTTTTAACCCATTTCCTGTCTCCCAGTTCAGAATCCCCACAAACCTTTGTGTACTGTAGATAGGAAATATGTAACACCATAGTAATGGATTTTTAATATATGTAAGAACTGTACAGAAAGGGGCTCTTGTAAGAATTGTATTTCGGGATTTTATTGACGCCTTGAACTTGTGCTGTTGGTGGTTACTGAATGAAGAGGCTATTTTCTCCACTCACCGATTTCGGTCGTTATTTGAACACGATCCCACATTACGGAGGGTCATTTTTCTTTATTCATGCCATTTTGTAAATATTTCTGACGATGCATATATTAACTACAATACATGTATAATAATTATAATTGTTGGATGCATATATATTTGTAATTATGGAAATAAAAGAGGGGATGTTACGCGTGTAGTTGTGAGGTATTAAGAGAGTGGGTCAGGTGAAGCAGTGCGAGAGTGAGGAGAGCCAGTCCAGGACTGACTGCTGACCTGGCAGGGGACACAATAAAGGATCCCCTGTTCTAGTTTACCCTTTGTCTACCTCATGTTCTATTAATTTATCTGGTGAGCCATAATCAGAACAGGAGGCATTAAGTTCTGGTGCAAAGTTTGTTGAAGTTACCTGCAAATGAATAAGATCCAAAGCCAAACGATATTCAGGACATCAATAGCGGTTACGTCACACTGACCCATGTGCTCAGAAGTATCGTGGGCTAATTGCGTCCCAGTAGCTCTGAAGGTTATTGCTGCCCTGAATTTATTTATCTGTCACTCATTTGATGGAGCAGCTGGGGATCTCTGTGGTATTTCACAAGTGTCCTTTCACAAATGCATCAGGAGAGTGAATGGACACAATGGTTGCCAAAGGCCTCCATTTTATCTGATTTCCCCTTGATGCAGTCATTCTGATAGCGAGGGCATCAGGATCCTCATTCGTTACTGCCTTTTCTTAGCTGCAGAATGTGAGTGATTATTTCCACAAAACTTTGGGAGCATCCTGTCATCAACCAACAGTTTTCATGAACAGAATCGGTTTCCATACCTTTAATGTTAAAATGATTTGTGAGCATAGTAGATACATTTTGTTGCTTGACATTTCATATCCAGAGGGATAACATAGCTTTGTTCTACTGGAACATTCAGCTTCTTTCCAATGTCACATACCTGTATGAGGATGACTGGTAGGCAACAAGAGATACCCCTTCCAAATGTGCTTCCAAGAAATAATCAGACTTCGGCTGCACAAATATTCAATATTCACTGTGGCCACACCCAGAGCAGACACAGCAGCAGCGTCACAGGGCAACAACAGCCAGTTAGAGAGGGACATATCTGTAGAACAACAGGAGCTTCTGGAAGCCTACAAGACTATACTGTGGAAGGCAACAGTGAAACAGACCTCATGCTTCCTGATGATAAGGCTCCAATCCATGGTATAGTCAGGCAGAACTTTGCAATACAGGTGAGTATAGGCCAGCGTCATAGTGCTGTGCTGTGCCCTCCACATTCTGAGTCACCAAAATGAAGGAAGAATTGCAGAAGAAGACGGTAATATCTGAGGAAAGCGATGTGGGTGAGGAATCTGTTATGGCCCAGGAGAAACATCAATGAGGAGAGCAGAGGTCAATGACTGAAGAGCCCCAGAGGACAGCAGATACTTCCAGGATTACTGAGCTGGATGGAGATATCCCATTTGAAAGTTCAAATGTCATTTGTGCCTTCAGTCCTCTACCTTGTGCCTTATTAATTTAAAATGAATAATATTGCAACTAATACAGGTAGTCAGGCGAGTTTCCAATACAGTATGAATTAGGCTTTTGTCATTGCATATTGCTACATCAAAATAACCTGTTGTCTGTTTGATTCCTTAATACCCTGTTTGAGAAAGCCTTCATGTATATATTCCAGATATTTGTCATCCACGACATTAGTGCAACTAGCTTTACCCAGATTTTATGTAGATCAAGATCCCACAGATTTCTGCATTGCATTTGTTACACACATTTCTTACTTCCCAACATCACAATTACTGTTTGGTGGCCAAGAAGCAACTCCTCTCAATGTTTGCTGCCTCCTGCTGTTTCTTCACCCCCATCCAAACCAATTGTACACCTTCATTTTTGATTCAAGATTGTCTCTCACCATGTACTGATCTCACCATTTATTAGTAGCTTTATCGCTGCTCCTTTCCTTTTGACCTCTCCTTCCAAAATGTTGAATACTCATTGCCTTGGCACCTGAAGCCATGTCTGATCATGGCAATTTGATCGTACCTGCTTCCCTCTATTTGTGAGGTCAATTCATCTGCCTTCTTGAGCATGCAATGTACATTCAGATAAAGGGACTTTAATTTTGTTTTTTAAATTTATTTTGCAATCTATAACCTTGTCTGCTGACATACTCTAAGGTTTATACTCTGTTCATTCCTTATTGCTCTTTCCTTGTCTTCTGTCTTCAATTGAGCACATCTTCCCTCACATATTACTTTGCCCCCACGACTTAGTTTGAAATCCTGTCAGCCTAGTTAAACAACTCAACAGTACACTAGTCCTTGTGCTGTTCAGATGAAGATGATCCCAATGGTTACAGTTCCCACTTTCTTCAATATTGGAAACAGTGCCATGCTATCAAACCCATTTCTTCAACACCAAATGTTGAGTTACACATTCAGCTTTAACCTTGTTTACCCGAATCCAATTTGCTCACCTTTGAAAATCTACATCTTTAATTTAGCTCCTAGCTGCTCACACATTCCTAACCATGCCAATGTTGTCAGTACCTACATTGGCCAATAAAACCAGATAGCCTTCTTCCCACTGCAAGTTACATGCTAGTCTATAGCAGATGTTCCAAACCTTGGTGTAGGAAAAGTAACAAAACACTTTGGACTATTGTCTTTGGCTGATGAGAAATGTGTCTATCCCCTGCCTACACTGTCTCCTAATACCACTGTTTTCCTATTAATTTCCCTGCTTGAATGGCAGCCTGCATGACAATGCCATAGCCAATTTGTTCATTCTATCTATAGCCCTTGCTTTCATTCAAAAAGGCTGCAGTGTCTTAAACCCATTGAAACAAATGTGAAGGTTGATGCCCCTTTCCTTCTCAATCACCACATCTAATCACCTTTTAATTAAGGATTGCCAAAAAGTGTCGGATCAGCTCCCACACACACATCCCGTGAATGAATATTTTTTAAAAAATGGCCTCACTCACAGTCAGACCCTGCTGTTGCTGACCACAGACCAAACCAGACCACTCTAAGACTAAGAGACGTGGCCACCTCTGGAATCAAGGTGTCCAGTAACTTTCCCACTCCCTGATGGGTCATGGCATCTGCTGCTCAGCCTCCAGCTCAATGACTCTGAACCAAAGTTCCTCAGCCAGAAATAATAACAGTAGATCTGGCTTGCCTTAGGGTCATATTGATGCCCACAAACTCTCAATCTGCAGCCAACAGACATCATCTCCCTCTCATCTGAATAGCATTTAATTAATTATTTCCATTCATATCTCTAGTCTGACCTGTGTTTATACTGTTGTCTTTTCAATAAATATTCTATGAATTCAATTGAAATTTTTCAATTAATGTAAAAAGAAAATGCTCACCAGTCAATCTTAGTGCTAGTGAACCTTACTACCACCAATGAAACCTCAGAGTTATTAATCATTATCACCGTTTCAAAAGAAAAATGAAAAAGTAAAATGAAAAATGCCAACTAATCCCTAAGTGTATAACTTATGTCTTACGTTGTTACTGAAGGCTGAAAAAAAGTTGAAATAACAGAATACATCTTACTCGCACTGCATTGAACTCTAATGTGAACTGAACTCCCGACAAATTCAACAGCTCAAACTCAGCAATGGTTGTTTGGAATGGTAAAGCAAGCTCAGCAGGAAATATGGTCCATCTCCATTCCTATTCCTGAAAGCCAAAATATTATTTGCCTCTCTAAATTTTTTGCTGGATCACATTCGCAGTCCTGAAGATCATGGAATCAATGTATGAAGCTATTCCCCAAAAGCTGCCAAAATATCCATCAATTCCATTACTAGGTCAACCAATCAGAGAAAAGTCACCTTACTGCAGAACACTCTTCCCAGAATTCATCACTGCAATGCTGACTGCAAGACATTTTCTGGACTTAAAATGAATGAGGATTTCTGTAGATTCCAAGTTTGATGCGATTTAATCAAATATAATGCAGAATTTTCCCATTCTTTATTTCTATATTTTTCTCCGTGATATTCTTGTTAGATTGTCTGCATTGGTCCATGTAACCTTTTGTCACAAACTATTGGCTTTTCAGTTTGTTGATTATGTAACTGTCCTTTACAGTGTTCAGTTGAAGGAATCATGCAGCAGGAGAGTGAAAGTATTTGTTGAAACATTCACATTTCTGACACCATATTTAAACCCCAGCTCCTGAGCACTTCAGATGTTGCAAGCCAGGAACTGCCCATCAAAGTTTGCTGTTTAACTTTCACCATTAAAGAATGAGTACAAAAGGGAAGGTATCTTCTCACTTTACTGATAGGCACCTGGTGGTGTTTGTGGACAGGATGGTTGAAAGAAGATCTGTTCTTTACCTGATGGACCACCAAAGGAGACCATGTCTTCAGTTTCAGCCAAGCCAGATGAAATAGCAAGCAATTTCTGGGTTTAAATGCAACACCCAGAAAAAGGTTAATGACATTCTACACTCTGCATGGAAAGTGCCACTATATTCTTCATGCCACCTCATGCTCACAGATCCACCATTACTCACTCATTGCACACATCTCCCACCAAGATTTATAGTTAAAAACCACAACACCAGGTTATAGTCCAATAGGTGTATTTGGAAACACTAGATTTCAGAGCGCTGCTCCTTCATTAGGCGATCTGTAAGCTAGTGTTTCCAAATAAACCTGTTGGACCACAACCTGGTGTTGTGTGATTTTTAACTTTGTCCACTCCAGTCCTACCCCGGATCCTCCACATGATGGCTACCAAGATTCATGGAACAACTCTCACTCTTACATGCAATAAGTTCTTTCACCATCTCTCATTCACTAAATCCTCCATTTCCATTGTATTTTCCTCAATTTTGTGCCATTCTCTATGTTGCCTGAGACAATTGAATGTGCCTTCCAAAGTATTACTGTAATAGGATCAAATCTACAGTCTTGTAGGTGAACATGGGTAGGCTTTATTATATGTAAAACACAAAGCAAAAAATTAAGATCAATGATTTGAGATCTGAAACAAAACCTGAGATTGCAGGAGAAACTATCGGTCTGGCAATGTCTGTGGAGAGAAATCAGAGTAAATGTTTCTGGTTCAGTGATCTTTCTTCAGAACATCTTTGTTAAACATAAGTGTACAAATGATGACAAGCAGAACATCTCTGAAACCCCACACTCTCAGATGCATTTCATCTGAAAACTCATTATGCATATGCTCAGAAGCTATTCTTAGAATGAAGGTAAAGTTAACCTTTTGAGCCACATATCCTCCTGAAATACTTTAGAATATCTACAGTAAAGCAGAATATAAATAAAATATTTATAAACAAAATTAAGAAATAAAACATTGAAGACAGTGGCACAGTGGTTAGCACTGCTGCCTCACAGCGCCAGAGACCCGGGTTCAATTCCCGCCTTAGGCGACTGACTGTGGAGTTTGCACATTCTCCCCGTGTCTGCGTGGGTTTCCTCCGGATGCTCCGGTTTCCTCCCACAGTCCAAAAATGTGCAGGTTAGGTGAATTGGCCATGCTAAATTGCCCGTAGTGTTAGGTGTAAGGGAATGGGTCTAGGTGGGTTGCGCTTTGGCGGGTCGATGTGGACTTGTTGGGCCTAAAAAAAAACCATAAAATAATACAATTCATCTCTCCCTCTTATCTGTGGCACAGAATTGCTGATGAAACTTTGTCAGATTTAATGTAGTCCGAAGAACATTTGACCCTGGAGAAAACCATTCAGATGGTGTTGAAAGTTGAAATCAGAAAGAACCACAGAAATCCTGAGGAAAATGACTGTATTAAAAAAATTATTAACACAGGACAGCAAGTAGAATCCATCTTCTGATGAAGTAGAAACCAAAACAGGAGTAAACAGCAACCACTAAGATCAGTGGTAACAGTGTGGATCAAGGAAACTTTGCCAACAATTACCTAGTATCTTAGTTTATATGACACACAGTCATATCAAGAAAGACTAATGGGGACAGGACCGTGTCGAGGTATGCCGAGATGAGTTCGGTTGGGCAGGAGCAGGCTGAGACGATGGGTCGTCCGGGGCAGTCAGGTTTGTTCAAGGAAACTTTGCCAACAATTACCTAGTATCATAGTTTATATGACACACAGTCATATCAAGAAAGAAAGAGGGACTGTCATTGGGAGGGAGATTGGAGCAGAGACTGGAACCAAAGAGACACCGGAAGCAGTGAAAAGGCTGCCTCAAAGATACTGAACCGTAAAGCTGTTTACTGCATTACCACCAACAAAAAACAAGAACTTCTTTTATCTGAACAGGTAGTTGCAATTTTTATTAATTAATTTGACGTCAATCAGAGATTCACTGTGTTTTTGAGTCTCAAACAAGAGAATTATTGGCAATTGCTCCCAATGTTCCAATGAGATTCAGCACCCCCGGTGGAATTTGGGGGGTAGGTATAGGACAGATGTTAGGGGTAGGTTCTTTACTCAGCGAGTCGTGAGTTCGTGGAATGCCCTGCCAGTAGCAGTGGTGGACTCTCCCTCATTATGGGCATTG
>NC_057721.1:54997297-55017882 GCF_004010195.1 Chiloscyllium plagiosum | reverse complement strand
TGTCCAGTAGGCTAAGATAAAAGGTAGGGAGGAGGGACTTGGGGGAGGGGCGTCGGAAATGTGATCGGTGGAAAGAGGTCAAGGTGAGGGTGATAGGTCAGACTGGGTGGGGGCGGAGAGGTCGGGAAGAAGATTGCAGGTTAGGGAGGCGGTGCTGAATTTGATGGATTTGACTGAGGCAGGCTGGGGGGAGGGGAAATGAGGAAACTGGTGAAATCCGAGTTCATCCCTTGTGGGTGGAGGGTTCCTAGGCGGAGGGTGAGGTGTTCTTCCTCCAACCGTCGTTTCGCTGTGGTCTGACGATGGAGGAGTCCAAAGACCTGCATATCCTTGGTGGAGTGGGAGGGGGAATTGAAATGTTGAGCTACAGGGTGGTTGGGTTGGTTGGTCCGGGTGTCCCAGAGGTGTTCCCTGAAACGCTCTACAAAGGTTTCTCCCTCTACAAAGGTTAACGAATCCTCTTACAAGGATGCCTTCCTTGAAGAAGCTCTCTTTCTCCCTCTACAAAGGTTATTCTCCTGTTCCCTAGATGCTGCCTGACCTGCTGCGCTTTTCCGGCAACACATTTCCGTCTCTGATCTCCAGGATCTGCAGACCTCACTTTCTCCTAATTCAATATATTAGCCAGCCATAATAAATGTCTGTTGGATCAGTACCATATTATTTATGCTTAATTGCTTATAATACATGGGATAACAAGTATTGTCACACCAGATAAGGAAACTTTGCTGGAGGTAAAGCTCACATCCTGGTTATCCATTAATAAAAAGAGTCTAAGATCTCTGGTAGATATTTGAGAATCTAATTGAAGATCAACTGGAACGCAGCCTTGGACATCAAAGGATTCAGACAATAAGTGAGCAGTATCAGCCGCTTTAACTCTACACAGCCTTACAGATCTGTTTATAGGCACTGACCAAACAGAAGACAGAATTAATTTCTGTATAAAACCTTTCAAGTTAGAAGCTCTGTCTTTGTGTTTTATGAAACAAAATCCAAATGCCTGCAGTTCTAATGTGAAAAAAGGAAGTCAAATGCTCCTGACAGAATTGATACAAAGCTTTCCTAAATCAATACTCCTTATACAACACTTCTCTACAGTAAAAATGTTTATTTCTGTCCGTCCAGACCAATTTCTTTCTTCAAAATTAATGCCAAATGAAATAGAAAGCGTATGTGAGATAATCACTCCTATTTGTTACAAATGCTGTAGAGAGACAGAAACCCTTAAGTACATCCAAAAATGGGCAGGGTAGGTGAATTGGCCATGCTAAATTGCCCGCAGTGTTAGGTGAAGGGGTAAATGTAGGAGAATGAGTCTGGGTGGGTTGCTCTTCGGCGGGTCGGTGTGGATTTGTTGGGCCTAAGGGCCTGTTTCCACACTAAGTAATCTAATCTAATCTAATCAAACTTGCAATCTTAAACCTACAAAGCTGGAATTCCTGAAACAACACTCCTAAAAGAGGCATAGCTAGTCATGGGGCAGCAACAAAAAAATGAAGGGAAACAGATAGAAAAAGAAACAGAGAAAAACAAAAAAACTAGTAACACGGAATAATGATACACTGAACAGCACTCAACTTTCAATAAAATAAGAATGAAAAACAACCACAGAGAAGTGAAAAGCAAACACTGAACATTTTACTCAGCAATTATGATTTAAACAACCTATTCAGTTCGATTTTACAGATCGAGAGATAGATGATCCCAAGAAGAAAAGTCTGAAAATCTTGCTTGGTAACAAAAGGCTTTGTAGAATTAACTCATCCAGTCTTATAAATGATCTGAAAGTTCCAGAAAAGGTCTGAAATATTCTTGAGAAGCAGCACAAGCTATGAACTAACTTTAGGAGTAACAAATTCCAACTCATATCATTTAGTGAACAGTCTCGAGAGTCCACTGACCAGTTTGTTAAATGATGCAAAGAGAAATAAATGTGACTTTTCTGAGGAGGAGTTGTTGAGGCCTTCATTGTGTTAGTCACCACCTCCACACTGTTTAAAGCTTGATAAAAGAATTTTTGTTACTGATCCAGACCATTGACACATTACTTCAGGATAGATGCAAGTGTGAAGCCAGAGTGGTGGGTGAGCATCAGCTGCATGCATTAGATGCAGCAAAGTGCACCAAACAAGCAGAATCTGTTATGGATGCAGTTTGTCACATTTACCCAAAGGTTGTGCAGCTTTTTGCCATATTTGGAAAGCTTGTAGTGCCAAAGGAATGTGGCCAGTCATGTGCATGGAATTAGATGTAAAAGCCAAGCCAGGCCCCAGGACAAATGCAAGTGACCAACAAGGCACTACAATATCAGAAGGAAGGAAAGTGTTAACAACATGTACACATGAAAAAATAATCAAGGAAGTTTACAGTCAACCAAGCAAATGGCATCTGTCTGAAGATGATCAAACTTTCCATATCACCATGTTGATGGTACATTTCATAACAATAACAAACATAAACTGGCTGTGGTAGAGTCCTGTGGGCAGAGTTTGTCCCATGGTGGTGGAATGGAACATCAAAGGAGGAACAGTAACTTCCCTGAAAAACTGCATTGTGTGTTTGTGAACAGGAAGGTGAGATGAGACATTTGTTCAATCCATAGACCTGTTCAGATTAGCAAGTGATTCAAAATTGTGTTAATGCCATAAGGAAAATAGGAAGGACATTTTGCTTGTGTGTTATAAAGACAGTAAATATAAGTCCCCCACTCAGCACAGCAGGTAAATAAGGCTGTTAGAGATATGATCCCAGACAACTGCTATGTTTTTTGAAATGTAACTGAGATAAGGCCCTGGAAAGGTACATCTGACAGTAGCTTTAAACAAGAAAATGATGTCCTTAAGGACTGACTGATTGGGCAAAAGGCATATCTTGAAGGACTTGTTTGGGCAAAAGAAAGTCTTTGACGGACTTGTTGAAGCAATGAGCAGGGTGGATGGTCTGCTGCTATGGAGATGTGCTTGGAGATCCGTTATGATCTGATTGATGACCTGAGACAGATCCTACTACCAAAAGCTCATACTACCTTTTAGCAAACAGTGTCATAGTGAGTCTTACTGTTGCTCAGTAGTTAGCACTGCTGCCTTACAGCGCCAGGGACCCGGGTTTGATTCCCTCCTTGGGCGACTGTGTGGAGTTTGCACATTCTTCCCATGATTGCATGGGTTTCCTCTGGGTGCTCCAGTTTCTTCCCACAATCCAAAGATGAGCAGGTCAGGTGAATTGATCATGTTAAATTGCCTGTAGTGTTAGGTGCATTAGTCAGGGTAAATATAGGGTAGGGGAATGGTTCTGGGTGAATTACTCTTCAGAGGGTCAGTGTGGACTTGTTGGGTCAAATGGTCTGTTTCCATACTGTAGAGAATCTAATCTAGTAAAGGGGTATTACATTTTGTCGATCATTATTCAAGTTGCTGTGAACTATTGGCATTTGCACGAAAAGCCTGAACCTGTGGAGAATGGGTTCTTACAAAAGGTCATTGATGAAGCAACTAAAGGTCTAGGGGGTGCCAAGGCATTATGCTGGGAAGTGATATCCTGGGGCTGAGATGACTACCTCCAAAAACTCCAACGATCTTCTGTTGCAGTAGGTTTAATATCAATTCCTTTCAGAACTATTTTTATTATATGAAGTCAGTTGCTACTTTAGTGTCAAAGGCAATGATGACACCTCACCTTTGGAATTCAGCACACTTACCATGTTTGGGCCAATGTTGGGGATGTACCCTGGAGACGAGTTGAAAATGTGTTGCTGGAAAATAGCAGCAGGTCAGGCAGCATCCAAGGAGCAGGAGAATCGATGTTTCGGGCATGAGCCCTTCTTCAGGAATGAGGAAAGTGTGCCAAGCAGGCTAAGATAAAAGGTAGGGAGGAGGGACTTGGGGGAGAGGCATTGGAAATGCGATAGGTGGAAGGAGGTCAAGGTGAGGGTGATAGGCCGGAGTGGGGGTGGGGGCAGAGAGATCAGGAAGAAGATTGCAGGTTAGGAAGATGGTGCTGAGTTCGAGGGATTTGACTGAGACAAGGGAGGCGCGGTAGTAGTTTGGCACACAGACAATGGAGATGAGTTGGCCAGGCAACATCCAAACTAAATGCCTGTAAGCAGGTTGCTGTTTACTAAGTGCTACTTGATACTGCTGTTGATAATATTTTCAGTTACGTGTTGCTGATTAGACACTAGACCTATGGGGCAGTAATTGACTGGATCAGATTTGTCCTGCTTTTTGTGGACAGGACATTCAGAGACACACCTTCACATTATAGGATGGATGCCAGAATTGTGACTGTACTGGAATGGTTTAGCTAGAGGTGCAGTTATTTCTGCTGCACAAGTGTTTCGTGTTACTAGAAGTACAATAGTTTCAGGAGGGGTCGTAAAGACAGTTATTGGAGTGATACGCTTCTCCTTTTAGATGTGGGAGATCAGGGAGAAGTCAGATTTTCCTGACAATGATGTCTGCAGGAAGTGTGTCTGTCTGCAGCTCCTCTCAGACCGCATGGATTGGGGTGGCAAATGGACTCACTGCAGAACTGACGGGACGCAAAACGTTTGATTGATAGGAGCTTCAGGGATGTGGTCACACCAAAGGTTCAGCTAGATAGATGGGTGACCACCAGGTGGGACACCCAGACAGTGCACCAGTCTCCTATGGCTACTACCCTCTCATACACGGAAACTGTTTTGGATACTGCTGAGGGGTGGATGGCATGGCAGGAGAAAGGAACAGTAGCAGCCAGATCAATGGTACTCCAACTGGCTCTGTTGTACCGCAGATGGGTTGAAGTATCGGCAAATGTTAGTAATGGGGACTCTACAGTCAGGAGCACTGGTAGGTGTTTCTGTGGTCTTGAACAAGACTCGAGAATGGTAGGAGTGTCTGAGCAGGCACAAAGCATTCTGAAAGGGGAGGGTGAGCAGACAGAGAACATGGTCCATTTTGAGTGACACAGACAGGAAGAGTGATGAAGACCTGTAAAGGGAATTTGGGAGATAGGCAGGAAGTTGAAAAGCAGAAGCAGGACCTCTAGGGTTGTAATCCTCAGGATTATTTAGAACATAGAACATAGAAAAATATAGCGCAGTACAGGCCCTTTGGCCCTCGATGTTGCGCCAATCCAAGCCCACCTAACCTACACTAGCCCACTATCCTCCATATGCCTATCCAATTCCTGTTTAAATGCCCATAAAGAGGGAGAGTCCACCACTGCTACTGGCAGGGCATTCCATGAACTCATGACTCGCTGAGTAAAGAATCTACCCCTAACATCTGTCCTATACCTACCACCCCTTAATTTAAAGCTATGCCCCCTCGTAATAGCTGACTCCATACGTGGAAAAAGGTTCTCATGGTCAACTCTATCTAAACCAGGTTCAGCTAGATAGACGGGTGACCTCCAGGTGGGACACCCAGACAGTGCACGAGTCTCCTGTGACTACTATGCTCTCATGCATGTAAACTGTTTTGGATACTGTTGAGGGGTGAATAGCCTGGCAGGGGAAAGGAACAGTAGTAGCCAGATCAATGGCACCTCGACCAGCTCTGTTGTACCGCAGGGTGGGTCTAGTAAAGACAAATGTTAGTAATGAGGACTCTACAGTCAGGGGCACAGATAGGTGTTTCTGTGGCCATGAACAAGACTCAAGGATGGTAGGAGTGGCTGAACAGGCACAAAGCATTCTGAAAGGGGAGGGTGAGCAGCCAGAGAACATGGTCCATTTTGGGATTAATGACACAAACAGGAAGAGTGATGAAGATCTGTAAAGGGAATTTGGGAGATAGGCAGGAAGTTGAAGAGCAGGATTACTAGGGTTGTAATCTCAGGATTATTTTCTGTGCCATGTGCTAGTGAAGCCAGAAATATGAAGATAGTAAAGCTGTGGCTATGGAGCTAGTGTAGGAAGACTACAGATATTTGGATCAATGGGATCTCTTCCAGGGAGGATGGACCTGTACAAGAAGGATGGGTGCACCTAAATTGGAGGGTCACCAATGTCCTTGTGGGGAGGTTTGGGAGTGCCACTTGGGACGGTTTATCCACATGTGGCAGGGGCAGAATGGTAGGTCAGCATGTGAAGTGACTGGGGAGAAGGTAGAGCTTGAGTCAGGTACATCTAATAGGAAGAACAGGCAGGGCAGCTAAATGAACACAAACAGACTGGCAGTCTGAAGTGTATCTATTATAATACTGTACAGGAGGAAAAGGTAAGGAAGGTGTGCTTACAGCCTGGTTTAGAACCATTGTAGCCATTACAGAAACTTGGTTGGAAGAAGGGCAGTATTGGCAGCTCAATGTTCGAGGGCTTAGATGTTTCAAGAGTGATACAGAGGGATGTAAAAGAGGTAGAAGAGTTGAATTACTGATTAAGGAGAATGTCACAGGCGACACTGACAGGACATCTTGGAGGGCTCATCTAGTGAGGCAACATGGGTATAATTCAGCAATAAGAGTGATGCAATCGCTATGATGGGGTTATAATATAGGCCTCCCAATAGCCAGTAAGAGATAGAAAAACAGATATATACACAGATCATGGAAGGATGTAAAAACAACAGAGTTATTGTAGTGGATGGTTTCAACTTCCCCAGTAGTGACTGGGTCTCCCATAGTGCCAGGTGCTTAGATGGGGCAGAATTTGTTAGGTGTGCCCAGGAGAGTTTCTTGAAACAATACATAGACAGTCCAATTAGGGAAGGGCCTGTAGGAGACTTTGACTTGGGTAATCAGCCTGACCAGGTGATCAAAGTTTCAATGGGAGAGCATTTAGCAGTGATCATATTTCTGTGGCTGTTCAGATGGTTATGGATCAGGATAAGACTTGGCTTCAAGTGGAGGTGCTAAACTGGGGGAAGGGTAATTACAACAGGATTACAGGAATCAAAGAAATTAGATTGTGGGTGGCTGTTTGAGGATAAGTCCACATCTGACATGCAGGAGTCCGATAAAGATCAGTTGATCAGGACCAGTATGTTCTGATGAGGATGAACGATAAGGATGGCAATATTCAGGAACCCTGGATGACAAGAGATATTGAAAATTTAGTGAAAAAGAAAAAAAAGATGCTTCTATAAGGATGAAGAAACTGAAATCAGACAAGGCCGTTGATGAATGTAAAGGAAGCAGGAAACAGCTTAAACAAGGAATTGGGAGGGGGTGGTGTGAAAAGAAACCAGGAAATGTTCTTGGAAAGTAGCATGAAGCAGAATCCCAAGCCATTATATAAGGGCAAGTGTGGGCCAAGCACGGACTCATGGCGATGGTGTCAGAGGTGAGTTTGGGTTGGCAGTAGCTTCTGCATTCAGCGCAGACTCATACAGACTGAGGCAGAGGGAGTTTGGGCCCAGTACAAAACCCTGAAGAATTGGCTGCAGCTGCATTGGTGAGGTAGGCCCAAAGCAGACTCATGGCACCAACAGCAGAGTCGGGTTTGGGTCAGTGCGGTACCTGGCGGTATCGGTAGCATCTGCATTGTCAAGGCCCAGTGAGGTCTCATTGGATGACGATATCAGTGGAGGTGAAATCACGCTAAAGAGTGGCAATCTCTATTCCAGCAGCAGCATGGCGAAGGGGACTTGTGCCTGACCACTAGGCCCATGGAGAAAGTGAGGACTGCAGATCAGAGTCGAGACTGTGGTGCTGGAAAGGCACGGCAGGTCAGGCAGCATCCAAGGAGCAGGAAAATCAACGTTTCCAGCATAAGCCCTTCATCAGGAATGAGGCTTGTGGGCTGGGGAGCTGAGAGATAAATGGGATGGGGGTGGGGTGGGATTGGGGAGAAGGTAGCTGCGAATCCAATAGGTAGATGAAGGTGATAGGTCAGAGAGAAGGATGGAGCAGATAGATAGGACATGTGTTGGACAGGTCAGGAGGGCGGTGCCAAGTTGGGGCTGGGATGATGTGGAGGGAGGGGAAATGAGGAAACTGATGAAATCCATATTGATCCAGGGTCCCAAGGCTGAATATGAGGCGTTCTTCCTCCGGGCATCTGGCGATGGGTCAATGTGGATCACCACACTGGATCAATGTGGGTTTCACTAGTTTCCTAATTTCCCCATCCCCCACATTATCCACAGAGCACAGAGGTTGCTGGGAAGGTTAGTGAGTGCTATTTAAGTACTGACCTTGAAGCCAATGGTCTTTTTTGCAGCAGAGAGCGGAGGGAACTGGGCGGAAGTGAGGTCGGGGCACAGACGCTGTTGGGAAGACTAGCGAGTGCTATTTAAGTAGGTGTGTTCTAGGTCCCAGGTCCTACATAGTGGGGCCTTCCCCCACCCCCCCTCCTCTAACCTAATTAAGAGTCCATAGACTCACCGAGAGAAAAAAGGGGGTTGAGGGAAGTGTCTGATGAGAAAAGTGAGAGTCTATGGTACAGGAGTCTTCAGCAAAGAGGCTGAGTGAGGAGATTACACCACAGTTGAAGAGGGTGTAGACATGTCTACATGATTCAGTGTGCTGCGTGTATGATGTGGGAGGTCAGGGACACTGATGGTGTCTCTGGCTCCTATAGCTGTGGAAAGGGTGTACACATTCAGCTTCTGAAGGAGCATTTTGCAGCACTGAGGAAAGAACTAGATGACCTCAAGCTCATCCGAGAGAATGAGAATTTTCTGGACAGGACCTTCAGCGAGGTCATTATACTGAGCATACCAGAAGAGAGAAGGGAGATGACAATGAGCAAGGAAGAGATGATTGTAGTATAAGAGACCCCGGAGGAAGTACCTCTCGTGAACAGGTTGACTCTCTTGGAAACTGTCGAGACAGACAACACTGCCAGTCTGGAGGCGGACAGGTCTGCCAATCGAATGTTGGCGTGGAGGCAAGGCTGAGGAGTCAGGCATCATGCAGAGCAGTGGTAATAGGGAATTCCACAGTGAGAGGGACAGAAAGGGGTTTCTGCGGCAACAGCCGGGATTTGAGGATGGTGTCTTGCCTTCCTGATGCCAGGATCCAGGATCCAGGATATCACAGACACAGTGCAGGGAATCCTCAAGGGCGAAGGTGAAGAGCCAGAGGTGGTGCATGTCAGCACAAAAATGACGTTGGGAAGAAGAAGAGGACTTCAGAGAATTCAGAAGAAGGCTAAAAAGCAGGACTTCCAGGGTGGTTATCTCCGGTTTGCTTCCAGTTCCTTGGGCTGGAGAGGGCGTTTAAACTAAGAAATGGGCGGAGGGCACAAACTGGAAATTTAAGAAGCAAGTTAAAGGGAAAGTGAGAATAAGAGAAGTTCAGAAAGACAACAGAATCAACGGAGCAGAAAACTCAAGAATGGATCATACAGTATGGTCAAGTGAAATAGGGATTCATAGGAAGGGTGAGGGGAGCAACAAATTAAAAATATTATAAATGAATGCACGAAGGTGGATGAGCTTAAGGCTCAGTTGGAAATTGACAGGTACGATGTTGTGGGGATAACTGAGACGTGGCTTCAAGTGGACAGGGCCTGGGAAAAGAATATTCAAGGCTCTATGTACTATCAAAAGACTGATGGGCAGAGGGGGTGGAGTGGCCCTATTGGTGAGGAATGATATTCAGTCCCTTGCGAGGGGGGGACATAGAATCAAGAGATGCAGAATCAGTATGAATGGAGCTGAGAAATTCTAAGGGTAGAAAAATCCTAATGGGAGTTATCTACAGGCCCCCAAACAGTAGTCCAGATGTAGGGTGTAAGCTGAATAAGGAGTTGAAATTGGCCTGTTGCAAAGGTATTACTACAGTTGTTATGGGGATTTCAACATGCAGGTAGACTGGGAGAGTCAGGGTGGTACTGGACCCTAAGAAAGGGAGTTTGTGGAGTGCCTCTGAGATGGATTCTCAGAACAACTTGTACTGGAGCCTACCAGGGAGAAGGTAATTCTGGATCTGGTGTTGTGCAACAAACCGGATTTGATCAGACACCTCGAAGTAAAGGTGCCATTAGGAGTTAATGACCATATTATAATAAGTTTTAATCTGTAATTTGAGAGGGAGAAGGGAGAATCGGAAGTGTCAGTATTGTAGTTGAACAAAGGGAACTATGGAACTATGACAGCAAAGCTGACCAATATTCAATGGTTCAATACCCTAGCAGGGATGACAGTGAAACAATGGCAGGTATTTCTGGATATAATGCAGAAGGTGCAGGATCAGTTCATTCCAAAGAGGAAGAAAGATCCAAAAAGGGGAGGTAGGGGTGGCCGTGGCTGATGAGGGAAGCTAAGGATTGTATAAGGATAAAAGAGAAGAAGTATAACATAGCAAAGATGAGCGGGAAACTGGAGGACTGGGAAACATTTAAAGAGCAACAGAAGATAACTAAAAAGGCAATACGCGGAGAAGAAATGAGGTACGAAAGTAAACTGGCCAAAAATATAAAGGAGGATAGTAAAGGCTGTTTTAGGTATGTGAAAAGAAAAAAGATGGTTAAGACTAAAATTGGGCCCTTGAAGACAGAAACGGGTGAATTTATTATGGGAACAAGGAAATAGCAGAAGAGTTGAACAGGTACTTTGGATCTGTCTTCACTGGAGAAGACACAAATAATCTCCAAGATGTAATAGAGGCTGAAGGACCCAGGGTAATGGATGAACTGAAGGGAATTGGTGTTGGATGGACTGTTAGGTCTGAAGGCTGATAAGTCCTTGGGGCCTGATGGTTTACATCCCAGGGTACTTAAGAAGGTAGCTTTAGAAATCGTGGACGCATTGGTAATCATTTTCCAATGTTCTATAGATTCAGGATCAGTTCCTGTAAACTGAAGGGTGGCTAATGTTGTCCCACTTTTCAAGAAAGGAGGGAGAAAGAAAACAGGGAATAAAAGGTTGGTTAGCCTGACATCAGTGGTGGGAAAGATGCTGGAGTCAATTATAAAGGATAGCAATAACAGGATAGGTCAGTCAGCATGGATTTATGGAGGGGAAATCATGCTTGACTAATCTTCTGGAATTTTTTTGAGGATGTAACTATGAAGATGGACAAGGGTGAGCCAGTGGATATAGTGTACCTGGACTTTCAGAAAACCTTTGATAAAGTCCCACATAGGAGATTAGTGAGCAAAATAAGGGCATATTATATTTGAGCCAAAATACTGACTTGGATTGAAAATTGGCTGGCTGACAGGAAGCAAAGAGTAATGATAAATGGGTCCCTTTCAGAATGGCAGGGAGTGACCAGTGAGGTACAACAAGATTCGGTGCTGGGACCACAGCTGTTTACAATACACATTAATGATATAGATGAAGGCATTAAAAGTAATAATAGCAAATTTGCTGATGACACAAAGCTGGGTGGCAGGGTGAAATGTGAGGAGGATGTTGTGAAAATACAGGGTGACTTGGACAGGATAGCTGAGTGGACGGATGCCTGGCAGATGCAGTTTAATGTGGATAAATGTATGGTTATCCACTTTGGTGGCAAGAACAGGAAGGCAGATTACTATCTAAATGGAGTCAAGTTAGGTGAATGGGAAGTACAATGAGATCTAGGTGATCTTGTACATCAGTCAATGAAAGCAAGCAGGCAGGTACGGCAGGCAGTGAACAAAACTAATGGCATGCTGGCCTTCGTAACAAGTGGAATTGAGTAGAGGAGCAAAGTGGTCCTTCTGCAGCTGTACAGGGTCCTGGTGAGAAGCACCTGCAGTATTATGTGCAGTTTTAGTCTCCACATTTGAGGAAGGACATTCTGGCTATTGAGGGAGTGCAGCGTAGGTTCACGAGGTCAATTCCCAGAATGGCGAGACTATCATATGTTGAAAGATTGGAGTAACTGGGCTTGGATGAGAGGGGATCTGATTAAAACGTATAAGATTATTAAAGGATTAGACACTCTGGAGGCAGGAAGTACGTTTCTGTTGATGGCTGAGTCCAGAACTAGAGAACACAGTTTAAAAATAATGGGGATGCCATTTAGAACAGAGTTGAGGAGAAACTTCTTCACCCAGAGAGTGGTGGATATATGGAATGCTCTGCCCCAGAAGGCAGTGGAGGCCAAGTCTCTGGATACTTTCAAGAAAGAGATGAATAGAGCTCTTGAAGATAGTGAAATCAAGGGTTATCGGGATAAGGCAGGAACAGGACACTGATTGTGGATGATCAGCCATGATCATAATGAATGGTCGTGCTGGCTCGAAGGGCCCTATGGCCTATACCTGCACCTATTGTCTACTGTCTATTGTCTATTATCCTAGTCCCAAGCCTCCAACTCGGCACCACCCTCCTGACCTGTCCATCACCTCTCCTATCTATCTGCTCCAACCTATCACCTTTCCCTCACCTTCATCTACCGATTGCATTCTTAGCTACCTTCCTCCTAACCCCACCTCCCTCCTAATTATCTCTAACTCCCCAGCCCACAAACCTCATTCCTGATGAAGGGCATATGCCAGAAATGTCGATTCTCCTGCTCCTCAGATGCAGCCTGACCTGCTGTGCCTTTCCAGCACCACACTCTCAACATTAGGCCCATGGCCCATGGTGGAGAATTTAACAAGAAGGGCTGTAAAGGTGAACACTTCTTAAAATTCTTTATTTTTCTGCATTTATATTCAATGTTATAATTTATTTAACATGGCACCGGAGAGTAGCGACCCTGTACAACACTTTTCACTGCATTTTATAACAAAATAATTACTCAAATCAAATCAAGAGGGTAACCAGGGAAAGGGTAGGTCCAGTCAAGGACAAAGGAGGAAAATTATGTTTGGATCCAGTGGCAGTGGGGGTGGTCCTTGATATGTGTTTCACATCAGTATTCACCAAGCAGAAAGACATGGATGATGGTAAGATTAGGGAGGGGTATGTTAATATTCCAGGGCATGTTGATGTCAAAAAGGAGTAGGTGTTGTGTGTCCTGAAAAAACATTCAAGTAATATGTCCCCGGGTCAGATAGGATCTATCTCAGGATACTGAGGGAGATAAGGGCGACGATTGCTGGGGCCTGACAGAGATGCTTGTATACTCCTTAGACACAGGCCAGGTCTGCAGGGGCTGGAGAATCACCAATGTCATTCCTGAATTTAAGAAGGACAACAGGGATAATCCAGGAAATTATAGGCTGGTGAGCCTTACATCAGTGGCCCGACAATGCTTGGACAGTATTCTGAGGGACACAATTTACTTGCATTTGGAAGACAATTGACTTATTAGGAATACTCAGCACGGCTCTGTGTGGGGAAATTCTCATCCCGCAAATTTCATTGAGGTTTTTGAGGAAGTGAGAAAGACGATTGACAAGGGTAGTCGATGTTGTCTACATGGACTTTACTAAAGTATTTGACAAGGTCCGTCATTGTAGGCTTGTCCAGAAGATTAGGTCACGTGAGATCTACTGTGAGTCAATAAGTTGGTTACAAATTGACTTGGTCATAGAAGACAGTGAATACTTTTAACAAATTAACAAGTACAATTGACAATTTTCAAATGTCATATATGTATTTTATATATAATCTATGCTTCAGACATGATAATAAAGAAAGATAGACAAGCCAACTGACAGAGATAGGCTAACAGATGGACAGGTGGATGGATGCACATAAGGTCATACAGACAGATTTTCAAATTAGTACAAAATGATAGAAACTAACAGATAGACACAATAATCACCTAACCTGGAACTGTTTGTATCAAGTATTCAAACCAGTGACGCATAGTGGAATCTCCAAACAGAGAAACTCTTTTTCGACAAAGACAGTCTGTCATTTTTGCAGGAGTGTCAAAGTGGTAAATATCGCAGATCGTTGACATCCACTGGTCCTTATAATAAAAACCAGATGGTGATACAATGGGCTGTCCCCGGACACATTTTCCAAGAGCCGGAGCTGAAAATAAAGGGAGAAAGACAGGAAAATCATGATGCACTACACCTTCAATTATCAATATATTTTCATTCATTTAATCACAGATTCCATGGTATTGGCAATCCCAGGAGGACCATTAGCTGGTGCTACAGGAAGTACACATGCACAGTGAGAAAACGAAGTTGTCACTGAGCTGTCATGAGAAGGAAGTCCCACTGTTAATGCTTGGTCTGCACTGGGAGAGCTGATGGTGAGGCCACTAAATAGGATAAATTTGGAAAATGTGATCATGTTCTATTAAATATAGCGTGCTGTGTATATGGCAGTCTATATAGACTATTTAACTTTCTCCATTAAAGAAAACAGTAAATAAAATATGAAAGTAACACCTCATTCCCACATCCTAACCACTGGCTTCTTTGAATTAGTCCCCCTTCCAAATTCTTTTCACTGGCAATTGCAAGTACACACTGTACATTGCCCTCCCCCTACCTCATCCCAGATCCAATTCTCCAACTTGGCACCTGTCCTACCTGTCCATCTTCCTTCCCACCTTCCCACTTCACCATTCCCTCGACCTATCACCATCACCCCCATCTACCTATCACCTCCCCAGTTACCTTCCCCACAGCCCCACTCCTATTTATCTCTCGGCCCACTTCCCGCCCCCAACCACATTCCTGATGAAGGGCTTATGCCCGAAATGTTGATTCTCCTGCTCCTCGGATGCTGCCTGACGTGCTGTGATTTTCCAACGCAACACATATCGATTATAGCATTCCTTGCTATAGAATATAGAGAATATGAACACTTCCTGGCATATCTGTATTGATTATGTATTCAGTCCATAATCCTGGGATGCACACACGTCTGTACCAATTTTGAGTAACTCAAGCATATTTTACAGCCAAAGCTGTGTTCTGTAATTCTTGATGTATAAAAGCACATTTGCATAGGAGAAAGCACCAATGGATTCCAAAGATTCAATTGAGTACTTCACTGAAATTTCTATCTATTTATTTTGCAATGTCAGTCTCTTATTTGGGTTCTATCTTTTAGCCCTCACCCGACCCCATCTTCTGCATAAATACCAACCTTTACCTAACTACCAAGCATTCTGAAGAAGGGTCACTGACTCCAAAGTCTTCACTCGGTTTTCTGTCCACAGATTCTGCCAGACCTGCTGAGTTTCTTCAGCAATTTCTGTGTCCACAATTATTTCTTGTCTATATTAATGATTTTGAGGGAAGTGAATATGGCCAGATTTGTGAATGACAAACATGTGAAGGCATCTGATGAGGATGACAGAAAAGAGTCTGCAGAGGGATATAGACAAGTTAAGTGAGTGGACACAAATATGGCAGCTGGAATATAATGTGAAAAACGTGGTTTGGAACTTTGGCAGGAAGCATAGAGAAGCTGAATATCTTTTTTTATTCATTTGTGGGAACTGAGCAGCATTTATTATTTAAATGGAGAAAGACTGCAGAAAGCTGCAGCACAGATGGATTGGGGGTCTTCATGCATAAATAATAAAAAGATGGCTTATAATTTCAGCTGGTAATTGGGAGGGCAAATGGAAAGTTGACATTTATAGCAAAAGAAAATGACATACAAAGGTCAATATATAAAAAAGTCTTGCTCAATTTATTCAAGGCATTCATGAGACCACATCTGGAATAGTGTGCACAGTTTTAGTTCCTTTATCTAAAGAAAGATATACTAGCACTAGAGGCAGTCCAGAGAAGGTTCATTAGGTCAGTCTAGGGTCTGGGGAAGAAATTGAGAAGGTTGGGCCTATACTCATTGGAGTTTACAAGAGTAAGAAATTACATTATTGAAACATACTTTGGAGATTTAGATTCTTTGGAGGTTTCACCAGAGTAGATGTAAAGAGGTTATTTCCTCTTTTCGAAGAAGCCAGATCTAGAGGATATATTCTCAGAGTTAGGGACTACACACTTAGAACACAGGTGACAACAGAGTGAATCTGTCAAATTATTTCACACAGAAGGCATCATTAATTATAGTAAAGGCTGTGATAGACAAAACCTTATTTGGTTAGGGCATCAAGGGTTACTGGAGTAAGGCAGGAAAGTGGAATTGAGGATTATTAGATCAGTCATGACCTCACGGAATGGCAGAGCAGACTTGATGGGCAGAATGGCCAATTCTGGCATACACTTGACAGTCTTATAGCAAGTTTAATCCTATCATTGTTGGTTCGATCCTACTAAGATTGCTGTGTGATTGGCCAGAGACTCAGACCTGGGAGGTTTGTCCTATACTTACCCTAGCTTTACACACAGATATTTTAGAGTTTTTCACAGCTTGCTGAGGTGTATAACTGTTATAAATCCATTGGTGATCATGCCAGCACCAATGCTTATCACCCTCTCCCTCATCAGATAGTGCTCAGGACCCCTTCCCAAGCCAATATGGTGTTAACTGCTCTGGTCCCTCTGAACAATGACAGTGTTACAAAGGAACATGGGAACACCAGTAGGCTATTCAACCCTTTGAGCCTTTCTACTATTCAATGAGATCATGGCTGATCTGTGGCCTAATATGACACACTTGACTTTGGCACATATACCTTAACACTTTTGCATAACAAAACTTTATCTCAGATTTAAGATTAACAACTGATCCTGTATTGATTGAGCTTTGTGGAAGAGAATTCCAAATATCTACCTCCATTTGTGTGTTGAAATGCTTCCAAACATCTCTCCTGAATGGTCCTTCCCTTAATCAGGCACTGGCCCCAGCCAGTGTAAACAGATTATCTTCATTTACCCGGTCTTTTCCTGTTAATATCTTGAAGACTTTAATCAGAGCACCCCTCAACCTTCTAAATTCTAGAGAAAATATCCATAATTTATGTAATCTTTCCTCAAACAAATTCCCTGCAGTCCAGGTATCATTCTTGTATACCAATGTTAAGGCAAAACAGGCTTATGAGAAAAGCTAAGTTCTGGAGGAGAAAGACAGATAAATCCATGACATTTAAAACAAGAAACCAAAATGGGAAGCTGGTGGGTTCTGTGTATTAATTCACAGTCATCTGTGATGATGGCCCACTGCTTGGCTTTGGAGACTGTTATTCCATATGGGCCAGGAGCAGGCAGGTGAAGGGCTATTGCCCGAAACGTCGATTTTCCTGCTCCTCAGATGCTGCCTGACCTGCTGTGCTTTTCCATCACTACTCTAATCTAGACTCTGATATCCAGTACCTGCAGACCTCACTTTTGCCCAGGAGGGGGGAGGTGGCAATAGTTTAGTTTGGAATTACATGTGGCATGGACTTGGAGTGAAGTGTCTGTTTCCGTGCTGTGGCTCTATGACTCTCTCAGATTTTATGGAAACTGGAAGAAAGATTTTGAATATAAGGAGAATCACATCTCTGAGGTTCTAATTGGTGTGATCTAACTTAAATCCCTGGAAACAACTTGAAATAAAGTTCATTAGCCCTTTGGAATTCAATATAAGTTTGTTGAGGCCAGTAATGGAAGGTTTGACAATTTTAACAATTTGCCTCTGGGACCAGTTCATATTTACTCAGGATTACATACAGTTCTGAAGAAGGGTCACTGGATCTGAAACGTTAACTCTGATTTCTCTCCACAGCTGCTGCCAGACCTGCTGAGATTTGCCAGCAATTTCTGTTTTTGTTTCAGATTTCCAGCATCTGAAGTTCTTTCACTTTTTTCCATAATGGTATATTGCGTACTAACCTTGAGACAAACAACACTTTCTAATCCTTACTAACATTTTCACACGTGAAAACTTGTGGTTTTGGCTGTTTCAAACTTTAAAAGAAAGGCTGCATTTTACTGCAACTTTTCTAGTCCAGACTGACTAGAGCTACAACTGTTACAGAGGCTGACTGTCTTTTTAACACTGACACACTCTTAGAGTGACTACTCACTTATTGTCTGAAGACCACTTTCTTCTTTTCAGATCATTTCGATCCTTTTTCCCAATAGTTTATTTAGATTTGAAGACAGGAATCTGTATCCCCAAACACCAGGTTGTAAGGGGCAGCACTCTCTGTACAGCTTGCCACTACTTTGGAAGTGATGAGAGTAAAACTTCTGGCACCAATCTTTCTTGCAATGTTAGTCTATGATACTTACCAGCATTAAGTGATAAAGGATTAACCATAATAAGTTTTGTTGCAAAAAGGCCTTTAAATAGAGTAACAAGAGGTGGTTTATTACAATTAATAACAGGTTATATGAGCTTCAGGTTAACGACAGCTAACTGGTGAACTCTATTGCACAATGTAAAAGACATTGTTATTTCTGAAAGGGCACAGCTGTGTTTCTGTGACATGATTGTAGAGGGTTGAGCTGGTGATTTGCAATTGATTGTCTCAGGGAGCAGCAAGCCAATGCGAGTTAACCCTTTCAGTTCAACTACCTCATATGACAATTCATACTTCCTCTGATATACCAAATCTACAATTTCATAGTGAGAGATGTATGGTCGAGGTGAAGGCTCTACCATTATGTAGCCTGTGCCACTGGGTAATATGGGCTGCTTGAGGTTGATGCGACTGTAGATGTAAATATATGATAAATGAAGTCATTGTATTAATGTAACAAGTGTGAATGTAGACAGAAGAATATGTTTTGCTCTATTATTTCTCTAATCAATAGTAACAGTTTGAATTTTACAGTTACCACTGACTCCACTAAATTCTGTAAATGAGTTGCCAGCCTTTTGCCCCTAACCAACATTCCCAGTGTAAACAGCAGTCATCACCCAGAACCAGCTTCACTGGGTGTGTCATTTCATTCACAAACCTGACACAAGTTCCTGAGCAACTGCTTTTCTCTGAACATCACGGCAAGAGATTCCCAGGAGAGTAGAGGAGATGCTTCAGTGATATTATCGACGCATGATGTGAAGGGTTTCTCAATGAGCCTACCTCACTACCACTCAGAATGGAGAACAGGCTTTCAGGGAAGCAATGAGTGATTGGATGGATTTCGATCAGAGAATGTTGAGGCCAAAGTCAAGGCAGGGATGGAGCACACAGCACCCTCTGAGTAACTCAACGATTCAATCCTTCAAACACCAAGATCATACATTAGACTGGTCAGCCATCTTAGAATGTACTGTAACAAAGACAGAAATTGCTGGAAGAGCTCAACAGGTCTGGCAGCATCAGCATTGAGGAAGGATCCCAGACCGGAAAACTCTGATTTCCCTCCACAGATGCTGCCAGACTTTATGGAGTGCCGACAGTGTGGAAACAGGCCATTCAGCCCAACAAGTCCATATCGATCCTCCCAACGAAACCTATACTTTCCCTGCAGCCTGATTTTCCCATGGCTAACACATCCCTGTACATTATGGACAATTTAACATGAACAATCCACCTAAGTTGCACATTTTTGGACTGTGGGAGGAAACCGGAACACCAGCTGGAAACCCAGACAGTCACAGGGAGGACGTGCAAACTCCATACAGACAGTTTCCCGAGGGTGGAATTGAACCCAGGTACCTGGTGTTGTGAGACAGCAGTGCTAACCACTGAGTCACCATGCCACCTGCTGAGCTTTTCCAGCAATTTCTGGTTTTGTTTCTGATCTAAAACATCCACAGTTCTTTCAGTTTTATTTAGTATGTACTGAGCCAGAGTGAAAGCATGCCATTCTCAATTCAGACGAGTTACCCAACAGAGGTTGTGAAATATCTTCAATCTGAGTTTCTGATGGTGCTTCTCCAATAAGATGAGGGAAAGCACTGAACAAATGTGGTTCAATCAGACTCATTGGCATGAGTAACGAATAATTGTCTGAGGCTATTCCATGTCTCTCATTTTATCAGAATCAGTAACTGATAGATAACCCATATTGACCCTTGTGTAGTAAAATGTCCCAAGGCTCTTCATCAAGCTATCACCAGAAGGAACATGGTACCAAGTCACCAAAAGACATTCACTGAAGTGAACAAAAGTTTAGCTGAACAGTTTGGCATTAGGCAGCATTATAAAGCAGGAGGGAAATGTAGCAAGGTAGATCGGAAGGAATTCTCAAGCTTCTGGTCTGACAGTTGTAGGCACAGACCCAACGAATATGGAGGAGATGTAAAAGGCCATAATAAAGTCATGGAATCATACCATATATTGTCACATCTGTATGAAAACAAACACTAATTTATACTATTTATCGGTGCAGGTATCATTGTGTGATGGGTTCTTCCCAATCCATGACTCCTATGTAAGTGCACAAACAATACAGTGAATCAACAAATCAGCAGGTCCAGGGATCAATGACTCAGATTTGGAAAAATGTGAGATCTTCGAGGATTACAGACTGGAGGAAGTGACAGAGCCAGAGAGAGGTGAGACAGCAGAAGGATTTGTACAAAAGGACATTAGCATGAATATTGTGGGAGTTCTGGACTGGATTTTATTTATTCATGATTTTTGGGCATTGCTGAATGGGACAGCAATTATTTCTCATTTCTACTTGCCCTCAAGGGGGTGCTAGTGAGCTGTCTGCTTGCACTGCACAAGTCCATTTGGTGCAGGTACACACATGATGCTCTTGTGAAGGGAGTTTCAGGCATTTGACCCAGGAACAATAAGGAAACAACATTTTAGCTCCAAGTCATCATTGTACATGTGGAGGTTGGAGAGGAATGTGCAGCTGGTGGTGTTACCATGCTTTTGCTGCCCTTGTTCTACCACGGAGGAGAGGTGTTTGGTTAGAAAGGGGTGTCAAAAAGTGTTAGTAATTTACTGCAGTGTACCATGGCCAGTGGTGGAGAGAGGGAATGTTGAAGGGGCTGCATAAG